>NC_048224.1:109940730-109970026 GCF_002007445.2 Ailuropoda melanoleuca | reverse complement strand
AAATAAAATAAAATAAAATAAAATAAAATAAAATAAAATAAAATAAAATAAAATAAAATAAAATAAAATAAATAAAATAAAATAAAATAAACCCTGTTATGGGTTCTAAATGTATCATGCCGAGTTAATGGAAAAAAAATTCATTTGGCATATATTAACTTCTAGATATGAATACAGAGGCAAAGATATCCATTTTTCCTTAGTCATTATGTTCCTTAGTTTACATAAAAAAATCTTCAGTCATTATTTAACTTGACTTAGTTTATATAAAAAAATTCATGCAAATTTTTCTAATTTTATGACAAGTGATACAGACATGTTTCAGATCTTAAAAATTTGACATAAAGACCAGAAATGGCCCCCAAACTAAAATATACCACTATTCATCATTAGTACTGATGCTTCACAAGATTTTGAAACGTAAAAGGTTTTTACATATTTGGAAGTCCTGTTTTTTTTCTTTTTTTTTTAAGATTGATTGATTTATATTTTTTTAATATATATTACTTTATTTGAGAGAGAGCGAGCACAAGAGCAGGGAGGGTCACAGGGAGAAGCAGACTGCTAAGTGGGGAGCCCGAGGCAGGACTAGATCCTGGGACTCCGGGATCATGACCTGAGCCAAAGGCAGAGGCTAAACTAAATGAGCCACCCAGGTGCCCAGGTCTGTTTTGTTTCTTAAAAAAAATACAAGCAGTAATTAAATTTGTAATACAATAAATTTTGCCACTTTTTTTTTTTGTTATTGCTACAGTTAGTCCTGTTGTTGTTTTTGCCTTTTAACAGTATGTAGTGTCTTTATCTTGTTTCCTTCAGTGTAACTTTCATAAATGATTAGCCTAAAGACACTTAAAGGTACATCTAAATCCATTTAATCTTACAATTAGCATTTGACTGATATTCAAAACATACAAAAACTCCAAAATTTAAATCCAAAACTGTACTTTAAGTTGTATTTAAGAAGCATGTAATATAAAAAGCAATCAAAATGATGTCTGAACTCTGACTAAACATTTTACAAATCTGAATTTAAAATACAGACATCTCCAAAAAAATAATAAAATAAGTAAATAAAGTAAAATACAGATATCACAGAGAAAATCCTCAATAGCTAAGTCTTATATTTAGCAATGAGAACAAAATTATTACGTTTCCTAGGATCAAGTAAACCATACACAGAGTCATGAAGGGTATCTCGAAAGGTCCTGAGTAATTATCAATATTCTTGTCCCCTCCATAATATAGGTCATCTATCTCAGTTACTACCAGCAATGACAGCAAATGGAAAACTTGGCACACGGTCATTTTAAAGGCACTGTTTAGCTAGAGGATGCTACCAACACTCCTTTCAACTCTCAGCATTAATCAAAATCAGAAAACTTCCAGAAGGGAAAGAAAAGGGGTGGGGGTAATTAAAGGGAATTAATAAGAAGTTCCCCCTCCTTTACCAAGAGGGTTAAGACTTGCTCTTCTTCCCGAAAACCAGCTGGTTTACTCACAAAGATAATTTCTTTCTCCTAGGCATATACCAGAAAATCAGTAAATACTTACTGAGTTAAATTTGACAATTAAAAAACTACTTCTTCTTTTCATTACGAACTAGAATAACAACATAGGGAAACATACTCAATTCATAAATGACATTAGGATTTAAATCGAGTCCCTCAGCTCCACCATTTGGGAGCTATATAGAAGTGCCTTAAGTGGGCTCCAGGTTCTTTTTCTGTAAAATGGGAACTTTATCCACCAGTCATACTGGAGAGGGGTTCTGGAAGGACCAGATGAGAACACACAGGACAGCATAAGCCTAAAACTATGAACATCAACGTAAGAGATGTGAAAGTGGGACACTTAAATCGACATCTCTGCTCATCCAGTCCTCTTCCAAGGGTTAATCATCTCCTCGATGGCCTTCACAGGGTGTTTGTGAAAATGTTCTAATATTTCAAGAATGTAAAGGTAAATAAGAAAGCAAGGAAACAGCTGAAAATTATATAGTGCTTGTTAAATGATCGGTTTCTAAAAATTCCATGAGTACCACACAGAAGAACTTTTGGAACATTAAGAAATTTAGTTTAACACACAGTTAAGGGTGAGTCAAGGTCAGACACGAGTAGTCATTCAGTGAAACTGTGTCACTTTTACAAACTGGTGGTTAGCAGAGGGGAGGGGGT
Organism: Ailuropoda melanoleuca; assembly: GCF_002007445.2. Taxonomy (NCBI): domain Eukaryota; kingdom Metazoa; phylum Chordata; class Mammalia; order Carnivora; family Ursidae; genus Ailuropoda; species Ailuropoda melanoleuca. The sequence goes on along the minus strand of NC_048224.1, from coordinate 109,967,852 downwards.
GGGTGGGGATGGGAGAAGTGTGTGAAGGGGAGTGGGAAAGACAGGCTTTCAGTTACGAAATGAATCATTTGTGGGAATGAAAGGTACAGCATAAGGAATATAGCCAATGGTATTGTAACAGCATTGTATGGTGACAGATGGTGAGCCCAATATAACAGACTTGTCAAATCACTATGTTGGACACCTGAAACAAATGTAATCTTAGAAACTAAAAAAAAAAAAAAAAAAAGTCACTTTTTAACTTAACATTAAAATGGCAAGTAGAAAAGAATTTTAAGAACAAAAGAAGAAAATTTAAAACGGCAGGAGAATAAGAATCTGAAGTTATAAATTCCATATAAAAATATTTATAATTTATATAATTTCTAGTGGCAGAAAAGCACATCCATTTAAAAAAAATAAGACTGTTCAACTATAAAAGTAACCCTATGTTATCACAACAGTGTTGTGGCGGGGGTGGGGAGGATACTTAAGAATCTTCAATAAAGCACAGGATTTTATGGGATGTAAATTATATATCAACAAAGTTGTTAAAATATAAAATAAAGGGATAAAGAAAAGGGGGGTAATCAGAAGGGGGAATGAAACATGAGAGACTATGGACTATGAGAAACAAACTGAGGACTTCAGAGGGGAGGGGGTGGGGGAATGGGATAGACTGGTGATGGGTAGTAAGGAGGGCACGTATTGCATGGTGCACTGGGTGTTATACGCAACTAATGAAGCATCGAACTTTACATCGGAGTCCGGGGATGTACTGTATGGTGATTAACATAATATAATAAAAAATCATTAAAAAATATATATATATAAAATAAAAATAAAGCATGGAAAGAGACAGGAATCAGGGCACTTGGGTGGCTCAGCTGGTTAGGTGTCCCACTCTTGACTTCATCTCAGGTCAAGATCTCAGGGTCCTGAGATCCAGTTCCTCATCTGGCTCTGAGCTCAGTGGGGAGTCTGCTTGAGATTCTTTCCCCCTCCCTCTCCTCCCACAGCTCCTGCTCTCTCTGACATGCCATGCGCTCCCACTCTGTTCCTCTCTCTCTCTCAAATAACTAAATAAAATCTGAAAGGGAGGGAGGGAGGGAGGGAGGAAGGAAGAAAGGAAGAAAGAAAGAAAAAGAAAAAGAAAGAAAGGGGAGGGGAGGAAGAAAAAAGGAAAAAGGAGGGGAGGGAGGGGAAGGAAGGAAGGAAGGAAGGAAAGAGAGAGAGAGAGAGAGAGAAAGAAAGAAAGAAAGAAAGAAAGAAAGAAAGAAAGAAAGAAAAAGAAAGAAAAAGAAGGAAAGAAAGAAAAGGGAAGGAGGGAAGGGAGAGAGAGAGAGAGAGAAAAGGAGTGAGGGACAGGAATCATGGGCCTCCAGTGCAGATGCATTCCGAATGTGATAGTCCTGGCCAAGGGCGGTTCTGTGCCTCCTGGACTGGCCAGCAGAGAAGGAGGTGGCAGCACTGGCTGGAAGGTGGGTCTGGTTGCTAGGCAGCCTTTGGGCCCTCCCATGCTCTCTGTGTTACCTTTTCTGGAACCTCACCCTTTTCCTTGCTTCTGGTGTCCACATCTTCTGCATTCCTCTATTGCTCCAATTGAAACAGCTTTTTACGTGTCTCATCTCAGCCTCTGAACACCATAAAAAGACTTTACAAGCATTTTACAAGAAGAAAACTAAAACTGCTCATGGTCACATTTGGTAATTTATGAAGCAATTTCATGTATATACAAATTTTATTCTTGGCTGTCCAATGTCAAGAAGCTAACTTTTCTAAAATTAGCATTGGACAACATTTAGTTTAATACACCTCAACCTTTTTTTTTTCTTTTGGCACCTACTCTGTATACACAGTACTATGGGAAACACAAAAAAAGCCAGGGTCTCAGCCCTTAAAGTGTTCCCACATAAGGATGGGAAATAGCTAAGCAAAATCGCTATTTTAAAAGCGATGGATACATATATTAGGAGGTAAAAATAAAGCAGAATAATACATAGAAGAATCCTGCTGGAGAAAATAATCAAAACTTCTTAGAATAAGGGATTTAGGGGGCTCCTGGGTGGCTCAGATGGTTAAGCGTCTGCCTTCGGCTCAGGTCATGATCCCAGGGTCCTGGGATTGAGCCCACGTCGGGCTCCCTGCGCATTGGGGAGACTGCTTCTCCCTATCCCTCTGCTGTTCCCCCTGCTTGTGCTCTCTCACTCAGGCAAATAAATAAATAAAATCTTAGGAAAAAAAAAAGAAAAGAAAAGAAAAGAAGAAAAAGTTTAGATGGGATTGGATTAGAGAACGTTAGGTATGAAAGAAAGAAAGAAAGAAAAGAAAGAAAAGAAAGGAAAGAAAAGAAAAGAAAAGAAAAGAAAAGAAAAGAAAAGAAAAGAAAAGAAAAGAAAAGAAAAGAAAAGAAAAGAGTGAATGAATGAATAAGGGATTTAGAGCACACAGTGAAAAGATGAAATGTGAAAATACAAGTCTGTAAAAATGTCCATGGTCTTGCATTAACTAACTCTGCTCATGGTGACTCCATACTTCATACTGACATTCTAAATTCCACTGGCAAAGTACCTGTTATCAGCCAACCCTAAACCCCACCTGAAACTCCTGGCAAGGGATACAGCATCTCTTCTACTAGTCAGGAGGAGGACTCAGAAATAAAATCTCAAAACTCCACCCAATGGGTTTCTAAAGGCAGAAACCATGACAAACTAATGGAGCGATATTTGAGAAGGAAGGCGCCTTCCACTCTTGGCGCAGCATGTGACCTACTCTACCGTCTCCTGAGGCCAGGGTGCTCCCAGCCCTCTGGTGAGCAGAGATCTGAAGAAACCAAACGTAGAATACAGTAAGTGCTCAATAACATTCAATAAACATTTTTTTCAGTGAATACACAAAGTTTTTTTTTACAAGAATATTCTAAACTATCAACTACAATTTGAGAATCTAAAAGGAATGGGTAGATTTCTGAAATCATATGAAATACCAAAATAAATGCAAGAAGAAATGGATTTTTAATCAGTCCTTCCCTGAAATAAGGCCATACTAAATGTTTTTCACACATGACAGAATAAGAGACACAGCCACACAATTCATTTTTATGAGGCTAATAAAATCTTGATTCCAAATCTTAAGCCCAAAAAAGAAAAATATAGGGCTGATTCCTTAGGAACATAAATGAGAAAAATCTTAGAAAAACATCAAGTAAAAAAGTTCACAGAATATTTTTTTAAACCATCATCACAAAGGATTTATTCCAAAAAAGGGTAGCTTTATATATCTATCAGTAGATTTCACCACATAAATGAATTAGAGGGGGGAAAAAACCACATAACTTTAAAAGAGGCCAAATGTATGTGATGAAATCCCACATCTGATTATGATAAATACTCTCAAAGCCAGAAATAGAAGAAAGTGCTCAATTGATTTTCAGTGCTATATACCCCAAACAGGAGCATACAGAAGAGCAGAAAAGAGGAATCTTTTATGCATTCCTATTAAGATAGGAACAAGTCAAAGCTCCCACATCATGCTGTGGATCCTGACAAATGTAAATATATAGATCTGCAAGCCTGGAGGGAAAGAGATAAAGTTGTCATTATTTGGAGATGATCTGATTATCAGCAGAGAAAAATCAATCAACCCTAAAAACTAATGAGAGAACTGAGTTCCCAAGTTGAAGATAAACTTCTCCGTCACATCTGTCAACACTAATTTAATGTCGACATTAAATTAGAAGACATCATTGAATCAAATACCCCACAGAGCAGCAACAAATTATGAAGTTCCTAGATTTAACCCAATATATAAGAACATATTAAAGCAATATGTTTAAAAATTTGAAAAAGAAAGAACCCTGTTCACAGATGGGATAAAACTGTTAAGATGCCAATTCTCCCCCACAATGATCTAGAAACTTAGGCAATTTCAAGTAAATCCTACCTGGATTACTCGAAGGACTCTCTAAACTAATTCCAAAGTTTGTGTGAAAAAAATGCAAGCTGACAAATAAGTTAACTCAACTTTGAAATACTGCAGAAAGAAGAGATTCACACTACCTAATATTTGACATAACTCAAAGTCAACAACAAAAAAAAACACACAGTGATATTAATGCAGCGACAGGCACAATAGACAATTTGTGTATATTTGGACCTTGATACATGTTCAAGGAAGCAGCAAAAACAAAGGACTAGATGATTCCATATATGGTACTGAGAAAACTGGAAGAAAAAAAAAACAGTGATGGGAAAGGTTGACTACCACCTCATACCATACTACTACCTCAAACATAAATTCCAAACGGATTAACTACCCAAATGTGAATGTAAAATCCTAAAGGTATCAGAAGAATATATAGAAGAATATCTTTATGGTTTAAGGAAACACAAAACACTTGAACATAAGAATGGATGAATGTGACATCAAAGTAAAGACTTTCTTTTCTAGAAAAGACATCATAGAACAAAAGTAATAGATGAAAGGCCTTAGAGAAGATATTTGAAACCCAAACAGGTATATGAAGAGATGCTCAATCTTACTTTTAATTCTAGAAATGCATATTAAAACAACCTGAGACAGTTTTTGAGGGTTACTATGTCACCCCTTGAAGAGAATGTGATTCACTGTGTGGGTTAGTATTCTCCCTCCCTTCTACTCAGTAGGGATCTAGATCACAAAATCTGAGAGGTCTCATTTTCTTTGAAGACTGCAGTAAAGGACTTTCAGAATTATGCCCCAGGTGTTTCTTTACCAGGTCATTAAATTGACTGCTGGTGTCACCAACACACACACACACACACACATACACAAACACATATAAGATACTATTCTACACCAGTGAGATTGGCAAAAGTTACCAGATTGGATAATATCAGTGATGAGGAATGTATTAGTTTGCTAGGGCTGCTATAACAACCTACCACAATCTGAGCAGCTTAGAAAACAGAAATTTATTTTTCCACACTTCTGAAGTGTTAAAGTCAGAGATCAAGGTGTTGACAGGACCATGCTCCTTCTGAAACCTCTAAGGGAAGGATTCTCTCTGGCCTCTTCCCAGTTTCTGGTGGTTTGCTCGCAATCTTTGGTATGCTTAGCTTATAGGAACATCATTCCAATCTTCCATCTTCACATGGCTATGCTCCCTGTGCACGTGTCTGTCTCTGTGTTCAAACTCATCATTTTTCTAAGGACAGCAATCATATTGGATTAGGGCTCAACCTAATGACCTCATGATTACCACTGTAAAGACTCAATTTCTAAACAAGGTCACATTCTGGAGTATTAAGGGTTAAGACTTCAACATATCTTTTTTTGGGGGGGACACAACTCAGCCCTCAACAGTGAGGACGGGAGGCAAGAAGAGACACGCTTGTTCAGTGCTAGCAAGTGTGTAGCTGCAGGAGCCTCTTGGAAGGCAACCAGGCAAGGAGTTAATGGTGAAAACAAAGGTGTGTATCTCTTATGGTACAGCAATCTCACTCCCAAGCATATACCATGGCACAGGCTGACGAGTTTGAGGGTGTTTATCACAACACCATCTGTGAACATGGTTCAAGCTTGGTAAATAAATAAATACATACATACATACATACATACATAAAATGGGATCTAAAATATGTAAATTTATAAGACGGTCATACACAGGTACACAGAAAACACCACCTATTTTATAAGAACACAAAAGTCTACAGACCAAACAAACATATGGTTTGCCATGAATGGCTGCCTATGTGGAAAAAGGATCAGGAGTAAAAAGGATTCTAGTGTACCATGATAACAAACCCTGAACTAAACTACAAAGCGTCGTTAATTCAACTCTCTAGACCTGAAGTCTGAAACAGGACAGGAAAACGTACTAAAAGAGCAAAATAAAAATGATCATGAAAAACTTAAGACAAAGCTGAAGCTCACTAAAGCTTATTTTTAAATGATACTTAATAGTCGACATTACTTGTAAATGACAAAAACTTTAGTAATACTTTCCAACCCCAATGATGAGTTTCTGTGAATTGGGTATCATTTTTACTTTTTTCTTATATAAAATTATACTTGCTTGCCAATACTATTTGAAATGATCAGGACACAAGTCTTTTAACGGGTTTGTTTTTCTCAAAGAAAGGGAATAGAGGGTGGCTAAAAACAATCACATCAAATCTCCCTATTTGGTATAATATGTATGTCATCAATTCGTGAGTTTCCCTATCCTAATAATGTGTGTTAACCAGCCCAGGAGAATTGCTGGCTGACCAATAAGAGCTTGGGTTTATTCAAGAGGACGTAGCTAAGGAATCAAGGAGGATTCCAGATGTGACACAGTGTCACTCTTTACTTTGACTCATGGAGAATACTTATAGAAAGTATACTATTTTAAGCTATATTTTATCTTTCAGATTCGTGATAGTACCTCATTTTATTAATCAGTCCTTGAAAGTGGACTATCCTCTCTTCATTCTGTTCTCACAACAGCATCCAGAACATCATGCTGCTCCCAGGCACCTGTAGGTGCTACTCGGTTTTTTGACCATGCTATTACAGCAATACTGTCCAAACATACAGCTCCCCAAAAAACAACAGCCAAGTATGACTTCCCAAGTACTGAGTGTAATTATATTTCTAAAAATTACATTGTGCCGAAAAATACTTGGGAGAAAAGTCTAGACTCAAGAACAGGATTGCTCAACTTCTGCACTGTTGGCATTTGGGGCCAGATAAATCTCTGATACACGGGCCAACCTGTGCCCTCGAGGGTGGTTTACAGAATCCCTGATCTCTGCCCACTAGGAGTCCGTAGCACCCTCACCACAGCTGTGACAACCAGAAATGTCTCTAGACATTCCTAAATATCACCTGGTGGACAAAATGACCCCTAGTTGAGAACCAATCCTCCAGAAGAATAAGACTATCATTTTGGACCAAAATTCCCATAATATAATATTACAGTATATGTATTATTATATTATATATAATTTTTAAATTAGTAATAATATTAATAAAATAATTATTAAATATATAATTACAGTAAATATTATATTATAATATTATATGTTATAAATTCACATAATACAATATTAAAGAGTGATGTTGGGTTCATAGGTAGGCTGTTGACTCAAGAAGGGAAGAGAAATAGGATCCTGAAGTCTATTCTTCACAGGTAGGTCCTCACACTGCCAGTGTGCCCATCCCAAGCTAAACTTTTTCATAACCAACCCAACTGCTATAACCTTTCCAAGAACCCATATTTTACATCCAAATAAAACTTGTTGGCTAGGGTTTCTCTCCACTGGCTGTAACTATAAATGTTCTGTAGTCTACCAACCACAGGCTAAACATGGCATCTCATAAACCGGAACTAGGACAATCCCTTCATATACAAACTATGCCTACATTTATTCCAAAGTCATAATTAAAGACAAAATGTTACAGTCTAGGTTTTGAAATATAAAAACATTTTCATGCATTAAAAAATGCCAAAATTGAAAACAAAATAGGCATATTTTGAAGGCGAATAACTTTCTGAATTGCTGCATAGATGGTTAAAAACATAAATATTAACGGTGCATCTAGAGAAAGCCTAAAACATTTTTATATATACCAGGAGGTGGTAGTATATTAAATACTGCCTTCGTTTCTCTCTCATCTTCAAATCCAAGCCATATATCACCCCCGGACTCACAGTTCCAGGCAAGGTATTGGGCTCCCAGAGAGCAAACAAGAGAGCTGTTCTAGGACTATCTTGCTTCAGCACAAGAGAACTAGAGGACCAACAGTGGAAGAGTCCCAGGTCAGCCTGTAACCACAGCAGCTTCTGGGGAGAAGTGAGGCACAAACAGACCTGGATCCCCACGGGAACAAGAATATCAGTTTCCACGGCCCCAGGATTAGGGCAAGTAGGGATATGCCCCCTCTACACAAGGGTCTGAGAGCATAAAGAAGCCTTAGGAGCAGAGAAGTTTCCTATTGGTGTCTCAAGATAGAACAAGAACCTACCTGCAGATCCACTACCTGCCACACAGACAGAAACCACTGAGCCCGCCCCCCCAACATAAGGTAGCCCAGAAGCCGGAGCTGAGCTGCAACAAGGAGACAAGGAAGAACAACCACATGCCTGCAGGGGTCCAGCAGCCAAAGAAAGAACAAACAAAATCTGCCCAACTTTTCATGAATTAGACCTACTGGCGGACACAGGTGACAACCTGAGCAAAATCTAGCACTTCAGGAAATTGAGTCAATATTTAAAAATCATATATATATACATATATATATATTCCTTTATATATATATAATCCTTTATATATGTATAATCCTTTATATACATATATAATTATTATTAGTAATCCCATGGATTATACATATTATATATATGGAACATAAATGTAATATATATTATATGTGGAATATATGGATATATTAATTGGAATATATATGGAACATATATGGATATATGTGGGATATATATTATATATATAGAATATTTTTTGGAAAATATGTGAGATATATATATATCTCTATTCCACGAACTTAAAAAAATTAGCACACGAACTGAAGCATCAGCACTAACAAGTTTAGAGGCCTCAAAAAAAATACCAACCACAGAGCAAAACTACAAAGGGACAGAAAACATGAAAAGATTTTGGGAAGAGCCGTGGGAAAACCTAAATGCAAACAAAAGGAGTATAAAAAAAGACGTGAGATGATAATTAAACAGAATTAAGATCCCTATACATTAAGTGATTACTGTAATCTCACCTAAGGTTGTATTTGAGTAACATATAAACCCCTCACATTCCTCGTGTCAGGCTGTGAATTATCTGTTGACTAATGACGCCAGAATTACAGGTCTAAATTCACAAGGATAACAGAAAACTGTTTATTGGGATCTGTCATCAGAGATGTGGACGATGATCCCTGCAGCCACAAACACCAGAGCCATTACAGACGGCCTCCGTTGCCCTGATGGCTTTCTTGTCTCGCTCAGCACTTCTTCCCTCCAGAAGCTACGCATCTAGGTCACTAAGGTTTAGGTCTCATTCCACAAGAACTTACAGTACATGCAAAGCACTGAATTCATTCAATATTTTTCTTTCAAGAAATTTCTACTGAGCCATCATTAAACCTTCAGGCATGGTCTTGGATGGTGGGCAGCTCTTCTCAAGAAGCCTGTGGTATGATATATAGCGTGGTGACTAGAGTTAATGATAGCTACAGTTGACATAATGTCCTGCATATTCAACAACCAAGAGAATAGATCTTAAAAGTTCTCATCCCAAGAAAAACAAAGGGTGTAACTCTGCGAGGTGACAGATGTTAACTAAACACTGTGATCATCATTTCACAATATGTACGCGTATTACACACTTTCAGCTAATAAAATTACATGTCAATTATATGTCAAAACTGGGAAAAAATAAAATATCAAAGTTTGATTAAGAAAAAAGTAAAAAAGAAGCTTGTAACAAAGACAGACAACGAATTCTAACAAGTGTGGTGCTGTTCTCATCTAGGGAAACATTTGCAGAAGTCGCATCATTGGAAGCAATTCTGATGTGGAGGAAATGACATGAGGACCAAAGCCAGGGTCTCGGTGCATAGCTTGTTCTCCCTGGGGCAGGCTTTTAATGTTATCTGATCTTCAGTGTTCTTTTCAGTAGAATGTAATAGTTTGAAGTGACTAGAACATAGGTACTCAATATATGTTAACTCCCTTTTTTCTTTGAAAGACAAATTTTTCGGAGGTTTAAGGAAGAAACTCTCATTTACTGAATAGCTATTACATGCTAGTTACTATTCATTTTCCCCCATACTCTGGACTCCAGGTAAACGAGAGGGCCTACAGCCAGGCTGTGAAAGGCATGGGTGAGACCATGGCTCTGTCTCTGAGCTGACTGCTAGACACAGGGCCTACTACTAGCACAGATATTACAACATAGGGCAGAAATTCTAACTCATCTATGGCTTTAGCTTATATTTCTTGTGCTCAATTTCTGCTTGTCCTGCACTCACTATCCCTTTGTGATTTAAATTTTGCCTCATTACAGTGTGCGGATTTCAGATTTACATGAGCTCTCTCAGTTCAGTTTTACAGTAGGGTAGGATATTTTTAATTTAAATAATGTGGCATTTATTTACTTGTATGAAGTTTGTCTTGGCAATAATTGTAATCTCTATTGAATTCTTGTCTTTCTACTCTCTTATTCTATGATCCACTTCAAATACACACACACACATATACATACAACTTCTGTCTGGTTAAACACAATGAACTGGTGACATATTTCTCTTTACTGGCTCCCACAGCACAGAAATTTGAGGTATTAACTCACGAGGACAAAAGGAATTTGAAAAGTAGAAGAAAACTTTTGGAAGACAGAGAGTAGATGGTGAGCTGGTAACTGACTGAGCAGAATGGGGGACATTTCAACTTCAGGACATGTGAAGAGATGCTGCAGAGAGCTAAGCAGTCAAGTCCCCCAGGAAAGACTCAGCATCTGGAGGCAACCAGTTCTTCGGGGGCAGGGGGGGGGTGATGAGGAACACGGCTTGATATACAGAAGTTGGCAGACAATGATCATTAGAGGTTTACAAGAAAATTACAGTTTAGAAGAGGCCAGAGCCAAAAGGAAAAAACAGAAAAGGAACTTTGAAAAGACAGAGGCAGTGTAAGGAGTAAGAGGGAAAAAACTGTAATATGGTATCCTCAGAAAGCAAGACATTTGACTGCCATCATAACAAAGCAAAATGCTGTAGGAAAGCAAATACATACAGCAGACTTCCTTAGTAACAGAAACCCCATAGTTAGAGGCAGTGATGTATCCAGCTAAAAACATTTTCCAGACTCCCTTACAGATATGGTGACCAACGAAAAGTAAGCAGAAATATTCAGCTGCGCTTCCAAGAAAGTTCTCCTTTATGCCACTACGAGAACTTCCTTACGGGTCTTCACCTTGATCTCCTGATGGCATGGATTGGCTAGCCATAAGCTGAGATGCTTGATGCTTTTTAGTCCCAGATCATGCCAAATTCTGAGTCACTGGTCACATCATAAGCTTGTACCCCAAAATGACTCACCCAAAAAAGCAATTTCTCCCCCAAAGTATTTCAGTTTTGCAAAGGATTTTAACATCCCATTGGCCATTACAAGCACAGAGAGGGTTGCTGTTAACTGAATAATGAAACCTGAATTTTAAATGACTTGGTAATAATCAAGGAGCCAGAAACCCATCTGGAATTTATTAAGCCAAGTAAATTCATTTCCTTACACAAAAAGGATTACTGTAAATGGCAGTGTGGCTGTCAACCACATTCTTTTTACCAGAACTTAAGCCAGATTTCAAAAGTATCAGCTATTTGGCAAGTTAAGCCTTTTAGGACTTATATTTTCCAAGTCTAAAAATGTTTGCAAATTGGCTTAAAAACAGGCATATAAACTTTATCCTTTAAATAAAACACCTAAAAATGTATTTCCTTTCTTCATGGAAACTGTAAAAGCTTCTTTTTCTAAAATAGCTCATTAGGCTCATTTTTAGTAAGACATCACAAAATGTCCTTCTTGGAAAGATCTTACCTCTTCCAAATTGAATACAGCAGAAAAACTAAATAAGATGACTCAAACACACACACACACACACACACACAACATGAAAAGTGAAAGGATAAAGAATAATTGAGATAACAGAAACGTACAGGTACTTGAAAAAGACAATATCTTTGAGAAGAAACTTAATGCATGGAATCTATACAGCCTACTCTCTAACCTGGAACTTCATATAGTAGCTGAGTGGAGAGGAGCAGTGAGTACAAGAACATTCAGCAGTGTTTTCAAAAACGCAATACATATGAGATTCTTCACTTGAAAATTCTCAGGCAAGTTGACTAGCCTGAGATTTATATAAATCCACTGACAGAATCAATAGCAGAGAAGTGCTAAAATGCACATGGGGATCCCTAGAGAGAAGACAATGACAGAAGTATCATAAAGAAACAGAATTCAGGAGCACCTGGGTGGCTCAGCCATTAAGCGTATGCATTCGGCTCAGGTCTTGATCCCAGGGTCCTGGGATCGAGCCCTGCATCTGGCTCCCTGCTCGGTGGGAAGCCTGCTTCTCCCTCTCACACTCCCCTTGCTTGTGTTCCCTCTCTCCCTGTCTCTGTCAAAAAAATAAAATCTTTAAAAACACAAAAACAGAATTCATTACTCTTAAGGCATTTGTTCATTCCAACCTCAAGTTCTCATAAGAGATTTTTATCACAGCTTAAAACAATATAAAAAGGACTCAATAAACACCCATATTCACAAATCAGAGGTTAGAATAAACCTACATATATTCCACATTCTTTTTCTCTCAACCTATCACCACCTTACAATCCTCACTTTATAGTTGTGGGAACTTAGGCTTAGAGAAGCTTTAGTTTTCGTCCATGGTGACACATTTTCTCCAGCATCTGCCCTTGCTGGCTATGCCTATTCAGTATTACACCAAACCTCACCACTCTGGCCACTACACCCTCCTAAACACAGAAAAGAAACAAAGACATTCTGAAAATGTACATTTTCATGGTAACTATTTTGTATCTCTATTTGAGAGTTAGAAGTGTTTTATTTCCTGATTACTGTTTGTTTCCATATTAACATGACTTCAATTTTCTTAGAGTCACTAAATCATAACTATTAAGATACTTTTTTCTGAATGTTAAAAACACCAAATTATCGTCAGCTAAAAACCCTGGGGACAGGAGAAGCATTTTTTCAGTTTAGGAGAGAGGAAATTAAATTCAGAAAATTAAACTCTTAGATGATGGTTAATACACTAAGAGTGCTTTTCATAGCAGACCACAATGATTCCTTCGGACCCACTGTCCTAGAGCACACCTCTCCTGAATATGAAGGGTTCGTACTTCTAATATATCTAATAATATAAACTGGAGTTAAGAGATGGTTTTGGTAACACAAATAGATTTTTTGACAGAATGTTGGTTTCCTGGTAGCTCTTCCTACCTCTTCTCTCATGACCCTCATGCCCCTATGCTAAGAATTTCGGAATTTTTTGAAGCTTAATTTGGTTCCTACACTAACACTTTCCAGCCATACTTTCAACAAGTGAGATTACTGTCCTGTCAGATTCAATAGCCTGTACTCACTTTCTTTTCCCACGATCACTTCTTCTAACCCTGAGCACCGCTGATACTCCTTTCTATCTTTCATGAATCCAATGCTTCCTTAAGACTTCTAACACATCCCTGGTCTTCTGCCTAGCTTTCTGAACCAGGCCTCCCTTTCCTCTTCCTGTCTTCTTAATAGAACACATATATCCTACAGCTTAGTCCGTGATCCTCTATGTGATATGGTCTTTCCCCTCCACGGAGAGTTCCAACATCACTTGATACAGTATTTCAAGAAAAAATTCTAATTCTGTACCCACGGTTTGCCTTGTAACCCTCACTACCTTCAGATAAGCACATTCCACAACAAGTAAACTACGAGTTTCACTGTCTTATCCATGAGACAATCCAAAGGACCCACGCTTGTGCCAGCACCATCTCTACCTAACTCAACCGCCTGCCATATTAGTTTCCACCATTATCTTTTTGGTCAAACTCAAGGACCTTCTCTATTAGCTTCCAAATGCTTTTCCCGACCCCAAAGTCCCCTGCAGATTTGCCATCTAACATGGTCACATTTATTGCTGCACTGTCTTGTGATTGTCTCCTCCCTGTCAGAACTAGTCCCAGGAAGAACTACCACAGCAAATGTCCTCACCATTCCCTTCTCTCCACATCTGCCTCTAAACCCATCGCATTCCGATAGCAGGAAGTTGTTCATATCTTCGTGTGAATTCACACACTTTATATTAAGCCTGAAAACTGTCCTATGCTTTTTAACTTAACTTCAACCTTAAAATACAAAAAAGAGAGAAAGTCAGATGAGGCAGACAAATGGAATAGCTAATAGCACAAATGGGTGTGTATGTGTCAAAACCACGGGGACAACCATAACAGAAGGAGAGAAACAGAAAAGGTGAATGAAGTGAATGCACTTGAGTTTTTCCATTAGAAAAATCGAACGTCAAATACTGGTTCTATCAGTATCGGCTGTGTGGTCTTGGGAAAGAAACGTAACTTCTCTGAACCACTCTTTTCTCATCTGTTAAAAAATATATATTTATAGGGGTGCCTGGGTGGCCCAGTTGGTTAAGCATCTGCCTTCGGCTCAGGTCATCATCCTAGGGTTCTGGGATGGAGCCCTGCATCAGGGATCCCTGTTCAATGGGGAGCCTGCTTCTCCCTCTCCATCCTGCTCATGCTCTTACTATCTCTGTCTCTCGCAAATAAATATTTAAATATATATATATTTTAAAAAGAATAATATCAATTAATTCATGACAGCTAAGAGGAGTCATTTTTTAAAAGTACATTTAGACAAAGTCAGTTTGCATCAAAACAGACAATGATTTTCAGCTTCCATTTTCCCCTCATTTCTTCAAAAAAGCTCTTTGGAAAACTTCCACTCCTCAGTGTTATGTGCCACTTTAGAATAATTCCACAAAAAAAAAAAAAAGTACAGCACTTTGCAAGCCTTAGGTGCACTCTGATGTGTGAGTGGGGCAGAGAAAGAAATGTTCCTGTTCTCAAATTTTTTTAATTATTTTCATTTATTGCTAATAAGATAAAGTTGTGTTCTGCTTCTTTGTCTCCAATTAGTAAGAGGGTCCCTACTCAAGCTGGAGGACAGTAATCAGTGGGTGGCGAGACCTTCTTCATGACTGATACCCCAAACCTGCGTGACAAAATATTGTCCCCAGAGCAGGATAGTCAGCTAAAGCAGCTCATCTGCAAATGTTCTGAGATGTGTATTATCTTATGATACTTGCTTACCTTTAGGCATCTTTACAGTTGGTTGAACAAAGTCAATTTCTCATGCTGCAAACTTGCTTTTTTAGAAATTTCTTTGAACTTACTCAATACAGAACTGAAGTGGAAGAAAAGCAAACAAGCAAAAAACCTAATATAACAAAACCAGCCTGTCTTGTTCAGGGAAGCACAGCCAGAGAGGCAGTCAAATCACAGGGTTAACAAGGTATCAGGTATAAAGAATTGAAAGACATCTGTTCATTCACCCATTTATTTAACCAATTTTTATTGAGTGTCTACTAAATACCTGGCACTATTTTAAGGCTTGAAAACAAAGTAGGCGCTTGCACATAAGATACTTATATATCCCAGTGAGAGTAATAGCCAACCCAAAATGTATATCCTATAAATGTGTTACATGCTATGCAGTATAAGAGTATGGAGTGACGAGAAATGTTCTTTTACAGAGAGAGAGGAAGGATGGAGGGAGGAGTGGGTATCATTTGAACTGAGACCTGAATAAGTGAGAGAACCATATTCATGCAGAAGGAACAGCAACGCCAAGGCCCTACAATAAAAATCTTTGCACATCCAAGGAAGAGCAGGAAGCCAGTAGGACTAGAGCATGGTAAGAGGAAGAGTGAGAGCAGATGAGATAGCAAATGGGGAATAGATCATGCGTGACTCTATGGACCACGGTTTAAAACTTCAGATTTTATTCAAAATGTAATGGATAGCCATTGTGGGGAGAGGAAAGGGCAGAGTTTGAAGTACAATCTCTGGTTTACTTTTTTTTAACTGAACTATAATTAACATACGATGTTATATTTTATATATATATAACAGTTTTCATATATATGTATGGCTAACAGTTTATATATATAAAATATATATAGTGTCAGGGGTGCATTTAATGTTTCAACAGCTCCATGCATTCCTCCATGCTCATCCCAGTAAGTGTACTCCTGATTCCCTTCACCTGTTTAACCCATCTGCTACCCACCTCCCCCCTGGCAACTGCCAGTTTGTTCTCTGTATTTAAGATGCTGAGTTTTTTGTTGTTGGTCTCTTTTTTTGCTTGTTCATTTTGTTTATTAAATTCCATATGAGTAAAATCTTACAGTATTTGTCTTTCTCTGATTTATTTCACTTAGCATTATACCTTCTAGGTCCATGCATGTTGTTGCAAATAACAAGATCTCATTCTTTTTATGGCTATATAATATTCCATTGTATATATACCACCTCTTCTTTATCCATTCATCTACTGACGGACACTTGGGTTTCTTCCATAATTTGGCTATTATAAATAATGCTACAATAAACACAGCTGTGCATAAATCTTTTCAAATTAGTGTTTTTCTTTGGGTAAATACCCAGTAGTGGAATTAATGGATCATATGGTATTTCTACTTTTAATTTTTTGAGGAACCTCCATACTGTTTTCCACAGTGCCCAGCAATAGTGCATTCCCAGCAACAGTGCAGGAGCTTCCATTTTCTCCACATTCTCAGCAACACTTTTATTTCTTGTCTTTTTGATTCTAGCCATTCTGATAGGTATAAGGTGATACCTCATTGTGGTTTGATTTGCATCTCCCTGACGACTACTGATGATGAGCATCTGTTCATGAGTCTGTTGGCCATTAATATGTCTTCTTCCTGGTTTACATTTTTTTTTAAAGATTTTATTTATTTATTTGACAGAGATAGAGACAGCCAGCGAGAGAGGGAACACAAGCAGGGGGAGTGGGAGAGGAAGAAGCAGGCTCACAGCAGAGGAGCCTGATGTGGGGCTCGATCCCATAACGCCAGGATCACGCCCTGAGCCAAAGGCAGATGCTTAACAGCTGTGCCACCCAGGCGCCCTGGTTTACATTTTTAAAGAGGAATCTGGCTGTTGTTATACTGGAAGCAGGGAGGATAGTGGAGATGGCAATAAGTGGTCAGATTCTGGATATATGTGAAGATACAGCAAACTGAATTTCTTGACAGACTAGATGTGGAGTGTGATAAAAATAAGAGTCAATAATGACTTCAAAGGTGGGGACCTGAGCAAGTGGGCTAACAGTGGTACCATTTACAAAGATGGGAAACACTGGGGGGATGAGTAGGGAGGTGATAGGGAGGGGGGGGAACTCAGAGTTTTGTTTTTAACAAAGTGGGATGTGCCTGTTTGATTACAATTGGAAATCTTGAGTGTATGTATGTATCTATGTGTATCTACACACACACACACACACACACACACACACACACACACACAGAGTGTGGGGGAGGGGAGGGAAAGGGAGGCTAGAAACATCGTCAGGGCCAGGAATATAAACAAGGAAGTCATCAGCATACAGAAGGCATATAAGCTATGGATTTGCTAATATCTACTAGGGAGAGATTATAGACAAGTAAGGGAAGACATGGGAAGATGAACCCAGGGATACTCTAATACTTACCAATCAAATAATTAGGAGGATTCAGCAAAGGAAAATCAGAAACATCAAGTAAAATGGGAGAAAAATCCAAAGGATGGTTGAAGAAGATGTTTCAAGAAGGAAGGTGTGACTGTGTCTGATGCTTTTGATAGACTGACAATATTTTCTTCGGACAACATGGTAAGTTCCAAATTGATTACATGCCACTCAAGAAGTGAAGGCAAAACATTTGTTTATTTTCTTCTTCCTCGGGTAGGATGAATGACTTTAAACTTAATGAGAAAGAATTCCAGAATCCAAGTTTATAATAAGGTTGGCAATGAGTACCCTTCCTTGAATATTATGAAATGATGGTATAACAAAGGAAGATACTTCCTTCCCAGCTCAGACATCTAGATCAAATTTCAACCTAGTTGAGAAAAGGAAATCTTTGATGTGGTCTTCCCTTCAGCAATACTTACACATATGAAACACTAACTAGAATGTATCCTCGTTGAAAACAGGACATGTACTTTGAAGCCCCATACAATAACAGTCTGTACAATTTCTGGTATGTCATGGGTATGCCGTGGACAACTGAAATGGTCAGTAAGAAATTGATACTTTTGTGAAGAGTCTTACAGAAGAAACTAGCTAGATATAATTTATCTCCTCTTCTAGCTCAAAGTATACTTCAATGTCATCATATAAAAAATGCTTTCCTTTTACAACACTTTAAATGGTTTACTGAGCATTAATATATTCACTTAGATATACCAGAACATTAAAGTCTGTAATTGATCAAGAATGTCTATCAGCAACTCTATAGTTTATAGAATATTTTCGATCCTGTGCTTTCCAGGCACTAACATCACAAGATAGAAGCTATTCTAGTGTGCAGGACTTGTCATAAACAGAAAACAGCTAATCTTACAGCTTCAGATGGAATGAGGACTGAGAGCCCATTCTCTTCTGATTGACAAATCCTTTACCGTGATTTACTGACCAGTGTCACCCTGAGACAGTAGAGTGTAGTGATTAAGAGGGCAGCCTGTGGAGTCAAATTACCTGGGCTCAAAGCCCAACCACCACTTACTAGTTTTAGTGTTTCCCTGAGCAAATTATTTGACCTCTCACCCCTCTTTTTCCTGAGAGAAAACACCCTTGGGTAATAACAGTCCTTCATTATAAGGGTATGCAGGGATAATGCACTTGCCACATATCTTGCACTTGTAGAAAAAAGTACTAGCTGCTTTAATTGTCAGTCACTCACCTTCTCTTATAGAATCTTCATAGCAGGTAACTCACTCTCCATGTCAGCCTATTCTGGCATAGGACAGAACTTTGTTTATAACTACACCTTCAAATACTTGATGCCAGCAGAGAAAGACAATTATCATATGGTTTCACTCATACATGGAAGATAAGGAATAGCGCAGAGGACCATAGGGGTAGGGAGGGAAAACTGAAGGGGGAGAAATCAGAGAGGGAGAAGAGCCATGAGAGACTATGGACTCCAGGAAACAAACTGAGGGTTTCAGAGGGGAGGGGGTAACTGGGTGATGGGTATTGAGGAGGGCATGTGTGGTGATGAGTACTGGGTGTTATATACAGCTAACGAATCATTGAACGTTACATGAAAAACCAATGATGCACTATACAGTGGCTAACTGAACATAATAAAAAATAAGTAATAAAAATTTTAAAAATTAAAAAAAAAAATACTTGATGCCAAAGTCTCACTGTGCCTGATCAGCTACTACTAGCGTGGCCCTTTGAACCCACACAAAATTTTGAATCGGGGAGGATTTCGCAATTTTTGGGAAGGCTGTTTACAGGACTGTGTTGCAAGCCAGCTGCAGAATGTGCTGAGGCCTACCTACTTAGAGCAAAGTGGCAGACTGAGCATGCTAAACCCCTGTTCCCAGAGTTGTGCACAGATGACAACTCTTGTCCTTATTAAGAGCTCTGAGGGCATCTAAAGTGTTTTTTTAAAAAACACACCCAATAATTATCTTCAGAAACTGAAGAGTAAGCACGGGTACTCACATTTTATCATTTCCTCAGGCTCTAGTACACTTTTGACAGCTAACAGGCTTAAAGAGATGTGCAAGCATTAATTAAAGAAGCCAATCTCTTGACAGGATACAAAACATTCATTCCTTCAACAAGCATTTGAGAACTTTCTGCCAGGAGCCATAGGATACAGAACAACAAAACAACTCAGTCTGCATATGGTAACGGATGAAATGATTTTCCTACAACAGCTATTTTCTGTAAACTAAAAGGGTTGGACAAATTTATTAATGGTGCTTTTTCCTTTTTTTAAGATTTATCTAAGAGAGAGCGAACGAGCAGAGGGGAGATGCAGAGGCAGAGGGAGAAGCAGACTCCCCGCTGAGCAGGAAGCCTGAGGCAGGACTCGATTCCAAGACCCTGAGATCATGACCTGAGCAGAAGGCAGACATTTAACCCACTGAGCCACCCAGGTGACCCTGGTGCTTTGTTTTTCTTAACTAACATTCTCAAAACTAGTACTTCTCTTTAACTCAAATGCCTCTATGTTGACAAGCAGTTTAAAAAGGGAGGAGGAGGTAAAAGGAGACAGTATTAACAGAAGTCCCTTCCTAGCCAAAGCACTCTTGGCATCAGACAGCAAGCACACTAAAGCACTGCAGAGAAGGATGAGAACCAAACGAATTGAATGAAGCAACATACTCCCTGCCACACACTCAGGATGCTATTCCTAAAGCTAAGAGAAGCTTTAAGGACTTCTGTGCTTCAAAAATGGCTAAAGAAACATCCTCAAAATTGTTCCATTCCTCATCTCATAATTTTGTTGAGAATTCATAGGGTCTATCTCCAAACAACCCAAAAGAAAAACAAGGCAACTCAGGAGACACTTCCTTAATGGTTCTACCATGCCCATGGCCTTGGGGATGCGCTTGACCAGGCCAGGGGCCCTCTGAGCCTTCTATGACCTCACAGAGAGGAGACAGAACCTCCTTGTTTCCGCTTCATCCTTTCTCACTGGGAGGAAGCCCACTGAGTCATCCGTTAGATAAATGTTTAACATCACTAGGTATCTGAGAAGAGGGAGAACATGCATCTTTCATCTATTAATTTAGAGAAAACAAATGACCATTTCCAATTCTGGCCAGAAGATGGAGAAACTGGGGCCCTTAACCTCTGCAAACCAGCACAAAGCTTTCAGAGGGTAACTTGGTGATAGGTCAAGAACCAAAAAAATCATTCAAACTCTTTGACCCAGTCAGTCTACTCTTCTAACTGGTTCAAGGACACACCATTTTATTAAAAGTACCAGTTCTTTGTATTTTCCCCCATTTTAAGAAGAGGCCCATTTCTTGCTTTCAGTGCAGGAGTACATTAGAAAGATCCAGAGCAGCACTGTACTGGAATCCTCCCTGATGCCCAGGAAATACCTTGACATGTGTGCTTACACCTCCTGGAGTCATGCTATTCTAATGGCATTCCCACCCTGGTTCCTATCTGTGTGAATCAGTTCCTTCTCAAGAGGACTTTGCAGGCACAATCATCTCTTGCCAGCCTTCCTGTCCTATTTCCCAAATAAAGACGTTGTGTTCAAGTAATAGTAAAATGCTACATAAAGAAAACAGGAACGAACTGACAATCAAGATATTTCTTGGCTGTTCAAAACCACACTAAGAAATCGAAGATGCTGGAAATCAAAAGGGTGGCTGCCTACAAGAGGTAGAGTCTGATGTGTCCTTTTGGAAGGGAGCTTTGCTGAGTGATAAAAATGTTCTACCTGTTGATTAAATTGCTGGTCACACGGGTATACACATTTGACAGAATTCTTACAACTGCACATTTGAAACCTGTGCATTTCCCTGCATGTAAACATTAACTGAGTAAAAATAATCTATGCTCAGCAACTCCTAACAGCTGCGCTGTACACAACTTAAAGTTCTTACAGCAGTTGTAAAGCCGCAAAGTGGGCAAATGTGTTACCCCCCTGCAGCCTGACGTAAATGCTGCCTCTCCGCGAGCTCGCTCGACGCCCCCAGCCGACTCGGGCTGCCTCCTGACTGCCCTCTCTCCACACGGTGCAGACTCCGCTAGGGCAGTTACCTGACAGCACTGCTGGGTGTGTGTGTCTGCTTTGTGCGGGGCTTGCCTCTGTCTGGAGGTCCAGCCAAGACACTAAGAACATGGCATTTGATAAGCCTGGCAAGTGGCTGGTACGGAGTAAGCACATAATAGGCATTTTTCTGGATAGCAAAATGACTGAATGCCAGTCCCTATGAGGGCAAGCACTCATCAGAAGGCAGGAAGAGAGTGACGTGGCTCCAGAGCAGGGCTGGAGAAAGAGAAAACACTAGGTAAATAGGCAAGTCCATGCGGGCACCCAGACGAAGGCTTATCCTGTAGCTGGTCCAGACCAAACCACCCCCAACCAATGAACTCCGCTTTAGACACTGAAGCAAGTTTCCACTGGGAGAAGAAAGAAGTTCTGGTCCTGAAAACCCTACTTTTAAATTTTATTCAAGCTGTAGCCTTCAGATTATACTCTTATTCAATAAGCATTTACCAGGAACCATGCCAAACCCCTGAAATAAATGTACTTTCCTGCCCTCAGTTAGCTCATAATCTAATATGGAAGAATGGATAGAATTATACTGCAGAGTTCTGGACGAGCAAGAGAGGAGAGGAAGGAATGGGTGGAGTAGAGGTGTGCTGGTTCAGAAAAGCCCCCCAGAAAGGTTGATTTTAGTCCAAGCACGGAGGATTGAAGAGAAGTAATGGGTAGTAGGTAAACGGGGAGGAAACTAACTGGCTCCTTTCACCTCCTCCTTCTTTTCTAAACAAGGAATAACCTGAATTCCATGCACAGTAGCCTGGAGGTGAGAAAAGGGCTTCCAAGGCGGTAGGAAAACACAAGCACGGATTAGGAAGCACTAACTGCTTTACTGTCCTCGGGTCATTGAACAGGCTCGACCAGCACGTGAGGCTCAAGGAAGAAAACAGAGCCTGAACTATGGTTTGTTCCCAAACCTGTGAGGGCTTTTTCCCTACGCCCCCCCCCCCCGATTTCATTGAGATGTGACTGACACACAGTTCAGTAGAATAGTTTAAAGTGTACCACATAATGACTTGGCATACATTCACTGCAAAATGCTTGCCACAAAAAGTTAACATCCAGCTCTTTGTATAGTTACAAAAACATTTCTTTTCCTTGCAGTGAGAAATATTAGCATCTACTCTCCTAGCAATTTTCAAATTTACCATACAGCAGCATTAACTATAGTCATCATGAATTGGATGAAGTAGACAAAAGGTACAAACTTCCAATTTTAAGACAAAGAAGGACTGGGTATGTAAGGCACAAAACAATGCTCTTAATCTCTATGCTATCTGGCAGCTAGGCAAATAGTTACAGAGAAGAGATAAAAAAATAAAAATAAATACACAGGCAGAGATGAGAGTATAAAAAGCTGTAAACGCTATGATGTGCTTCACAGTACAATGTATATAAAGACTGTGGACTTTAAAATCTTTTCATGAATCTCAGAAAAGGAACTAACAAAATTGGGTTTTTATTTTGAAAAAAAAAATAATTTTGGCTACAACAGCTAATGCAAGAGTTGCTTCTTGGGGCGCCTGGGTGGCACAGCGGTTAAGCGTCTGCCTTCGGCTCAGGGCGTGATCCCGGCGTTATGGGATCGAGCCCCACATCAGGCTCTTCTGCTATGAGCCTGCTTCTTCCTCTCCCACTCCCCCTGCTTGTGTTCCCTGTCTCGCTGGCTGTCTCTATCTCTGTTGAATAAATAAATAAAATCTTTAAAAAAATAAAAAAAAAAAAAAAAAAAAAAAAAAAAAAAAAAAAAAAAAAGAGTTGCTTCTTAACATTTAAATTTTTAAATAAATTTTTACCATCATAGTAGTTCCAGGTTTAATA
Organism: Ailuropoda melanoleuca; assembly: GCF_002007445.2. Taxonomy (NCBI): domain Eukaryota; kingdom Metazoa; phylum Chordata; class Mammalia; order Carnivora; family Ursidae; genus Ailuropoda; species Ailuropoda melanoleuca. The sequence continues at coordinate 109,944,678 of NC_048224.1, read as the reverse complement.
TCTGTTCATTGAAATTATACGTAATTACCAAAATGCTTTTATGAATTCAGAAACATTTTCAAATAAACGTTTACATCATTCTACATACATTTGAAAGGCAACAATATAAGTCCACGAAACCTTCATTTAGTCCACATGGAGGACTCATGTTTCCCAGGCAAACCCTGTCAAACCAGACCACAGGCTGGAAACCACTAGCAGAAAGGGTGCCATTTACAGAGAAAGAGGAAAACCATTTAGAAAGATTTGGGGTGGGCGGAGAAACAGACTAATTGGAAGTAACTGAGTAAGGAGTCATATTCCGGGGCCAGGTTTGGCAATGAGCTCAACTTGGCAACGTTAGATCCTTCTACAGGATGACAGTGATAAAGGAAAGAATCAAACTCAGAGATAACAGGAAGCACAGGTGAGCAAGGGGGTGGGGAATGAAGTTAGCCTGTTCCGCTCCAACCATACTGTATTTACGACTGTATTTAAACTTCAGTCCAGACAGCAACATTAACCCACAGATTGGAAACTGGTGACCAACCAACGCAATGAATGATAGATCCAGTTTTCCATCTCATTGGTATTTTGTCTGTTCACTACAAAGGCTTTTTAGTGCCCTAAAACAGAGAGACAGAGCCAACTGTTGGGTGTAGAAAATTAAAAGGTGCTGCAGAAAAGTCTAAAATTAGAGGGTCCGGCCGACAATTTCTACTTCATCACCCACTCCATGACCTTGCTGGAATCAGGCTTCCTCTCCGCCTCTCCCTTTAAACTATTACATTATTTGGTTTTAAAACAGTGTTTAATCATAAATCAGCTCTCCTACATTATTAATATTCCAAACAGCATTTCCAACCAGACAATAATCCAATATCATTCTGTTGAATTACATTAAAGGGTCACATTCCACATTTGCTTTAAATTGAAATACTAAACTAACCTGAAGTGTAATACGTACACTCCTAACCATTTAAGCACAATTTAAAATAGTCATAAAATTTTAATTGGTAGAACCACCACCACTAGCCCTTGCCTTGCCCTTTCTCCTCCTCCTCCCAAAATAAAATAAATAAAACTTTAACTTTGGTTGTGGGAATAATACATTAGCTATTTAAAATCACAGAGAATGGGAATGACAAGAACATACTAACATGGACACTGGCCATCATTCAAAATTTTACAAGGTTATTGGAGTCTCTTGACCTCGGGATAGTCAAAGTTGCAGATGAGAATAAAAACAGCAAAGTATATTACATTTTTTATATATATGTGTGTGTATATATATATATATATATGCTTATATATATATGAATGACCCTCTTATGCCTCAATACATGTAGAGAAAAGTATGATAGGAAAAATGGAGCGAGAATATTAATAAGCAGAAGAAAGACTTACACCATTATCTTCCCCACTTTCCAAAACATGTTATAAAATACACTTCGGAATCAATATTTTATCTTTAAATTAGGGGTTCTCAGAGTTAAGAGGCAATTGTGGCAACAATCCGTTCTTCTTTTGGCAAGAACGATATTTTAAAATATGTGCATTAGTTGTAAACGCAAAGCTAAGGAGACAAATAAATCTGGACACTAACTGGAGTAATAAAACAAACCTAACAGTAAGCACATTGCTGTCACTTTGGATGTCCAGAGCATAACAAAAGTGTACATAAATACGTAAATTATTCACATATCTTCAGTGAACATACTGCCTTGCTCCCAGTAGCACCAGGAAAAAAAAAATGACTTGAATTTTAATCTCATTAACTATATTATAACGATATGGCAAAGCCTTTAGAAAACTTGTCTTTCTGCCAAAGGTGAATAAAACACGTTTAGATGGGATGGTTGCAAGTGGGAAGATGAGCACGTGTACAATGCACTGTGGTATCTTTTATTGCAACACACTTCCCTCAAGTTTATTAGATGCAAATTTTTCACAGAAAGCCTACACAATCACAAGCAAGCTACGACAAACAAGGAATTTTTAGATTTCAAAAATTGGTATACTAAAAAAAAAAAGTTTGAAATCATCCATATTTATAGATCTCCTAAAGCAAATAAACAGCATGTGGATACAAACTCCACATAGAAGCCATGTGTGACCAAAAAATGTCCTCATGTTTCTTTCCTTCTCTCTCCCTCTATCCCCAACACTCAAAAAACAAAAGACAAGTTTAATTTCTTTTCTAAAATTATGTAGAACAAAAACTACAAATGGAAAATTACCTTTGGACGCCTTGGCTTTTCAAAGTTCATGAATGAGGGAAGTCATTTCTCTTAACTGCATTGCTGGAATTTTTCCACTCATTTCAATTCAAAATACAGTGTTTATTCTTTCAACGACCCCATGCCTTCCCTTCACATATTTCCCCCCTCCCCCATACCTTTCTAAATCACCTTCAGACTAGTTCAAAGTTCAGGCCAAAAAGAACACCAATAGCGAATTTCCTGATCCCCCTCCCCACTGTCTAGTGGGTAATGCTGCTCACATTTCACATTCCTTTATTTACTGTTAGAAATGTAACACTGGAAGTTTATTCTCCTTTTCCCCACATATATACATTTGTTTCTTTATGGACAAATGAATTATGTTTAAACACTGTGTGCTCTGGGATTCTTAAATATGTTTGTCTGCTGGAATAATCTTTAAGCCTAATTTGCATTTTTAAGTAGGCTGAACAAGCCAGCACGTGGCATCAATAAGTCCTCAGTAACTGCAAAGCTGGTGGTGGCAACAATTTTCTAACAAGCCCTTGTTCCTGATTCACATCTGCTCTGAAGACTTCCCTGGCATCATTTAAAAAGTCATCTTTTTCATCCAGTAGAATAACGGGTAGAAGTCCTGGTGTTAACTTTTTACAGCTAAATGTAACCTTAAGGCGTTGAGGAATGAACCTCCTAGAAACCATTTCCATTTCGGTGGAACTGGATGATCTCGTCTCTAACGCACAGGTGGGAAAGTAACAACCCTTCAGTGAGTGACCCCAGGAGATCTTAGTCCCATCAAGGCCGACTTTGAATAAGTAAAAACCCTGACTCCCACCCCCGGGCTCCAGATGCTGCGCGGGAGAAAACATCTCCAGGTTCGCCTCAAGTGTCTAACATCGTCCACCTGCCCTCCCACACAACGCACACTTAGTACACTGCCTGTGCAGCTAAGGGTCGGGCATTCCCACTGTAACCACCCCCAAAGAACCGCTCCCGAGGGCCCCGGGCCGCCTCTGACCCGGTGCTGACGTGGTCTGGCGCACAAGGATGTGTGGTCCCCAAACCCAACTGGGCGAGCGCAGGACTCTGCCCTGGCAGAGGAGCTCTGGGAAGCCAGGGAACCCGTCGTAGGGAGGGAAGCACTAGGCTTAGCTGAAACTTAAAAGGTAGGAGAAGTAGGACTTGCAAAGTCCCCCAAACTGCAAACCAACCGGCTGCCACGCGCCGGCGCCAATCCCGGGAAGAGGCTGAAGCGCAGAAGCGGCGGGAGTGGCCTCGAGGCCGCAAACTCGTGCGGAAAAGAGTAAAGGCACTCACCTCCACCCATCTCTGGGCCTCGGCGAAAGCCACGGCGCAGTCGGCCCCGGGCTCCTCCATGCCTTCCAGGACTAGGGTAAGAAGGAGAGAGAAAGACGCGGTGAGCGCGCGGAGGGGCGGGAGGTCCCCCGTGCGTCGGGCCCTGCTGCCAGACCTTTGCTCAAGCTGCGAGGAGCCCGGGCTCTCTTTCCCTTTGTTGCGCTCTGCAGTTTGGAAAAGTTTCGAACCCGTAAGAACTTTAAGGCGTGGTTCCTCTCAACTCCTGTAAACGACCCCGAGGCCCCGGGCAGCGGGGCAGGGCGCGGGAGGTGGACCGGGGATTAGAGACGGTGCGCCGCACCAGCCCGACAACTCTTGGGACTTCAACAGTCGCAGCGAAGAAGCCGCCGCCCTCCCTGGAATATCCCCGCCCCAGCCCACCCCGCCGCCG
>NC_048224.1:109862116-109940675 GCF_002007445.2 Ailuropoda melanoleuca | reverse complement strand
GGCCCGCCGTGACGCGCAGCCGCCCGGCCCGCCGCCCTCCTGCGGCCTGAGCCCGGCGCGCGCGCCTCGGCTGAGCCAGCTGTCCCGCCGTCCCGTCGCGCGCGGCCCCGCCGCCAGGTGCGCGGCCTTCCCCACCCCAAGTTCTCCGCCCCCGGCAGCCGCCCGAGCCCTCCCCGCGGCAGGTGGGGGAAGTGGCCTGAGGGTGTGCCGCCCATTTCCCCCCACTCGAGGCGGGCCCCGCTCCGCCCAGCTCCCAGGTGGGGGAGATGGAAGGTACGTGCCACTCCAGCCCCGTCTCTCCGCGAAGGGCGGGAGCGGAGGGGAACCTTGCATTTCTCTCGCCCTCACCCTGAGCGTCGGACGGTAAGGTGACAGGTTATTCAGTGTCCCCTGCGGTCCTGGGTAGGTGCGCACGGCCGGAGGGTCGGAGGCCCCTGGTTTGGCTTATGTGAGTTATTGTCACACAAAAATCAAATTTTCGGGAAGGATCGTGTTCGTTGGTCTAGTCTCCTCGGGACATCGCGTGATGCTCCCGAAGCCCTATTCTGGCCACATGTTGATGGCGTCACCTTTGGAGGAAGATAAAGATCGGTTCTTACTCCCGTAAAGAAAACAAACCCTTATTTTCTTTTTTCCGGTTGATTGACGTCGTTTTTCATCGTACGGAGTAAACAAGCATAGAGCAGGAGACTAGTTTAATGAATAGCTAAAACCTAGCATCTATATTTAACAATCGTTTGCATTTTGCCTTATTTACTTCATCAGCTTCATTTCCTGATGAAAGATAGATATTATATTTCACCCCAAATATTACAATATACATCTCGGTTTTTAAAGGACACTTTTCTACAAAATCATATTTCCGTTTTCACACCTAAAGCTAACAGTAATTAGCTAGTATCAATTTATACTCCATCCAGACTCAAATTCCTCCACTGATCCCAAAATGTCTTTTACAGCTGTCTCAGACCAGAATCCAAACAATGACCACACAATTGCATTTGGTTAGATCTTTTTTTAGCCTAGAAGAGCCGCCTCCTTCGACCTCCCTCCCCACACACGGCTTTTTTATTTTATTTTTTATTACTAAAACATTTAAGTTTTTATTTTAATTTCAGTAGAGTTAACATACAATGTTATATTAGTTTCACGTGTACAATGTAGTGAATTCAACACTTCCGTATATCACCCTGTGCTCATCAGGACAAGTGCACTCCTTAATCCCTATCACCTATTTCACCCAATTTCCCGCCCCCCACCCCTCTCATAACCATCAGTTCTCTATAGCTAAGAGTCTGGTTCTTGATTTGTCTCTCTCATTTTTTTCTCTGTACTTGTTTGTTTCTTAAATTCCTGCTTTTTTTTTTAGAATAGCATTGTGTTGTTAAACACTGACTCCCATGTACTTCCAGTCCAGAAGGACAGACATTCTCCAAGCTTCATGAGAGTTACTGTTACTGCAGTTACTATGTACATATACTATACTGTTTAAAGCCGCTGCTATGTAACTTGACTTAAAGCTTTGGGGGTAACAGCCCAGGATGGTAACAAGCACATAGACGGGAATCCGAATGACTAAGGTTACCAAGTTACCAGACACACTGACCTTCAATTTCCTCATCTGAAAAAATATGCTGATAATAACTACTTCAAAGGGAAGTCGTGAGAATTAAGTAGGATGGTATATGTAAAAGCCTAGGGCATTGCTTGGCAGAGAGTAGGCACTTAATAAATGATGGTTATTTCCCATTAGTCTCTAACAGCAGTGTGTCAAATATGAATTTTTCCTTACAAATGGGAATTTCATTTATTTGCTCAAATACTCACATGGAAAGAGCTGTAGGGTATTGTGAACTCTGCTTCATGTCTGCTCAGGCACCAGCCATTTCTGTCTCTTTAATGATGCAATTTGCAATTCAGAAGTCCCCAATCCAAATCTTTGCCTTCTACTATCAGTCATTAGAGTGTTTTATCCTCCTGGAAAGGTTTATACAGCTTCATAGAGAAAGGTAACCTACCACAGGAGTTACAGATTAACTTCACAACAGTTAAGTCATCAATAGTATTCATTTTCCCCAAGAATTTGAGGTACCTTCCAATAATTAAAAACAGTACAATTGTCACGTGTTTATGCATTAGTAGATGAACTGTTGGTGGGAGAAAGTGGTACAATCTTTCTTGGTAATTTGACAAATATTTTTTAAAAATTTACTCATACTCTGTTGCAGCAATTTCGCTCTGGGCATTTATCCTAAAGATATGAAGACAGATCTGTGCACAAAATGAGCAGCTGTGGTGGACACAGATTCACTAGCCAAACCTTCCTTTGGAGGAGGAGTGTGGTCAACAGACAGCCTCCAGCTGCCAGCCCTTTTGAGGTCTGCGTCAGCTGCAGACCGCAGCCTCCTCTGAGCTCCTCGTCCTTCCAGAGCTGCTCTCAGCTGGATGACTGAGCGTACTCTAGAAAAGTCCAGTCATTTCCACCCAAAACAGAGTACCTCTCATGGGCCGTTTCCATTAACATGAGGCCTGGGTAACAGTTCAACTTCTCCCTTGCTCTTTCCTGCTTCTTCTGTTTTCGTTGCACAGGGGTCAATCCCTAGTAAATATTTTGCTCTTCAAACTCCGTTTCTTTCAGCTTCTGGATGACTAAACCTGTGATGACATGAAGCATTTGTTAAGAATGAAAATCCTGGCACTCCTGAGTGGCTCAGTCAGTTAAGCATCTGCCTTTGGCTCAGGTCATGGTCCTGGGGTCCTGGGATCAAGCCCTGAGTTGGGCTCCCCACTCAGCAGGGAGCCTGCTTCTCCCTTTCCCTTTGTTCTTTCTCTCTCTCTTAGTCTCCCCTGCGTGTGCGTGCTCTTTCTCTCAAATAAATAAATACAATTTTTTTTAAAGATTGTATTTATTTATTTATTTGACAGAGCGACAGAGAGACAGACAGCCCAAGCTGGGGGGCAGGCAGAGGGAGAGAGCTGAGCAGGGAGCCCGATGGGGGCTCAATCCCAGGACTCTGGGATCATGACCTGAGCCAAAGGCAGACGTTTAACCGACTGAGCCACTCAGGCACCCTAATAAATACAATCTTTAAAAAAAAAGAAAAAAGAAAAAAAATCCCAAAGCAATCTAAACTAACAACAACAGGGACAGTGGAGTAAATTACATTTCTTCCATAGAGTGTGTTATCACTCAGTCATTAAAAATGTAAAAGGCAATTAGTGACCCAGGGAGATGTTTAAAAATATATAGTGAAGTGGATAAAAAAGCAATGTGTAAAGCACCCTAACTTGTGATTGCATTTTTAAAATGCATATTTTGCCACATAGAACAAATTAGAAAAAATCACCCAACTTTTAATGCCAGCTATTTCCAAATGGAGATATTATGCTTTTCTTTTACAAGTTTTTTTGCAAACAACATATGTATTACTTTTATAAATGGGAAAATATGGATGACACAAAGCTATGTCCAAATATCTTTTTTAGCTCTCTTATCACAAGCTTCAACCTCCACCTGCCTTCTTCCCTGACTTGGCAAATGGTACCACGCTTAAAATTTGGTCTTGTCTTTCACCCCCATGTCTACCCCATTCCCAATCCTGTCCATCTATTTCTGTAGTTCTCTCTCCAACTGGCCCCTCTTCTCCATCCCCATTTCTACTATCTTAGGTCAGGCCTTCATTAGTTCTCAGCTAAATTTCAGAAATCATATGACCTTTATAAACTGTAAATCTTGTCATGCTACAAAACATCCCACCTCCCATTATCCCTTCAGTGACTCCCAGTTGCCTTTTTATTTATTTAAAGATTGATTGATTGATTGATTTGGGATGGGGAGGGGCAGAGGGAGGAGGAGCCCTGAGTGCAGAGCCCAACATGGGGCTTAATCTTAGGTCCCTAAGATCACGACCTGAGCTGAAACCAAGAGTCAGATGCTCAACCAACTGTGTCACCCAGGCACCCATCAGTTGCCTTTATGTGTCATTTGATGGTTTCCAGAACATTAAGAAGTATCGTTCAGGATTTGCTCCTGCCTACACCTCTCACCACATGTTTTGACCCATATTTCTCCCTTTGTGAGAAATGTGCTTTCCTCTCTCCTTGCCTGGCTTTCTCCTACTTATTCTTCCAGGCTCAATTCAGGTCTCTTGCTTTTCAGTATCCTTCAAAACATCTTTGCAGATCATCCTGGGCTAGGTTAGGTATCTCTTCTTTATGTAACCATAGCCCCTTTCATGAGGTATTATATTGTCTATTTTTCTCATTGAACTATGAGCAATTTAGGAGTGTGTGACATATCCAGTATTCAACAACTGTTTATTGATGGGAGTGTATGTGGGCATAAATATATTTCATGTATTTAATATATTAACTCTTAATGTACAGAAGTAATAAAACATCAATAGTAGCAGAGTAGAAAATACTGTTGATTACTGAAACTAATACGAGAATTTCTTTATAGCAGGGTTTCTAAATAGATGTACAGTTAATAACCTAGGCTAGAGAATTCTTTTTTAGGGGAATTGTCTTGTGCATTGTGGGATGTGTAGCAGCATATCCCCAGTCTCTAACCACTAGGTACTAGCAGCACCCCTGAAAATTCAGTAACCAAAAATGTCTCCAGGTATTGCCAAATGTCTCCTGGTTGGGGGGGGGGGCAAATCATCCAAGTTGAGACCCATTGCTCTACAGGAAGAGACTGGCTTTGTTAGTTAATGCTTTGGCACCCTAGAAGTGTAACTCAAGCCCAAGTTTCTTGCAACAAGTGGGTAGGGTAGAGAAGCGTTAGGGTGAATTAGAGGAAGAAGGCTATTCTGGGTTTAATAGAGAAAGGGGCAAGGGAGAACTGGACTGAATGGTGTCTGGGCAAAGATTATAAGAGGAAAGGGATCTAGTGACTGGGGAGGTCTGCAAGAAGAGACAGGCACAGTGGAAATTCTTCTAATAAAAGAACTGAATTGATACTGGTTAGTTATGGTTCAAAAAGTACCAGCCCTTATGAGTTCAAAGACAGCCAGCATCTGGATTGTATATATATTTCTCATGCTTATATAATACCTTTATTAACAGGACGATTCACTCCTAGAAGGTAGATAAAAATATATATATTAAATATTATGAAAATTGTTGGTTTTCAGGTGATATGATCTTATATAGAGAAAATTCTAAAGACTCCACCAAAAGCTTAAAACTAATAATTGAGTTCAGTAAAATTGCCACCAAATACAAAATCAATATACAAAAATTAGTTGTATTTCTGTACACGAACAACTCTCTGAAAAAGAAATAAAGAACAATACTATTTACAATATCTTCAAAAAAATAAAGTACTTAAATTTAACCAAGAAGGTGAAAGATCTGTACAATACTATTTACAATATCTTCAAAAAAATAAAATACTTAAATTTAACCAAGAAGGTGAAAGATCTGTGCACTAAAAATTATAAGACTTTGATGACAGAAATCAAAGACACAAGTAAGTGAAAAGATATTCATGTTCATGGATTGGAAGAATTAATATTGTTAAAATGTCCACATTACCCAAAGCCATCTATGGGTTCAGTGTAGTCCCTGTGGAGACTATGCATTGGGAAAGGATATTCTCTTCAATAACTGGTGTTAGAAAAACTGGATAGTCAGACACGAATGAAATTCGACCCCCATTTTTCATCATTTACAAAAGTTAAGCTGAAATGGATTAATTATAATGCCTGAACTATAAAACTACTAAAGGAAAACATAGGGGAAAAACTCCTTGACATTAGTCTTGGCAATAATTTTTGGATATGACACGGAAAGCACAAGCAACAAAAGCAAAAATAAAGAAGTGGAACTACATCAAATTAAAAGGCTCTGTACTACAAAAGAAACAATCAACAAAATGAGAAAGCAAACTACCTAGTGGGAGAAAATATTTGCAACCATCTATCTGATACAGGGTTAATATCTAATATATATATATATATATATCTAATATCAGATATATATATATAATGAATCCATATAACTCAATAGCAAAAAAAAAAAAAAAGAGAGAAGAAAAATGAAAAAAAAATCTGATTTGAAAATGAGCATAGGACCTGAAAAGACATTTTTCCAAAGAAGACATGCAAATGGCCAACAAGTACATGAAAAGATGCTCTTTGTTAATCAACAGGGAAATGCAAATCAAAACCACAATAAAATCACCTCATACCTGCCACAATGGCTGCTATAAAAAAGACAAAAAGTAACAAGTGTTTGCAAGGATGTGGGGAAAGGGGAGCACTTATGCACTGGGGTGGGAAGGTAAGTTGTTGTAGCCACTGTGAAAATTAGTATGGAGTTTCCTCAGAAAATTAAAAATAAAACTATCGTATGATGTAGCAATTCCACTTCTGGGTGTATATCCATGGGAAACAAAATCACTGTCTCAGAGATATCTGCAACCCCATGTTCACTGCAGCATTATTCACAGTAACCAAGACATGGAAGCAACCTAAGTATCCACTGATAGGTGAAGAAAGTATACATACACATACACGTGCAAGCACACACACATGCACCTACAAAATGCAACATTCAGCCGTAAGAAAAAAAGGAAATCCTTCCTTTTGGGACAACATGGATGGACCTTGAGGATTTTAAGCTAAGTGAAATAAGTCAGACAGAGAAAGACAAATATACTGTATATTCTTACCGTATGTGGAATCTAAAAAAGCCAAACTTGGAGAATAGAATGGTGGTTGCCAAGGGCTGGGGGGTGGGAGGTGAGGCATAGAATTAGCAGATGTTAGTCAAAGGGTGCAAGCTTCGGGGTATAAGATGAGTAAGTTCTAGGGTTTTAATGTACAGTATCGTGACTCTAGTTAACAATACTGTATTATGCACTTGAAAGATACTGAGAGTAAATCTTAAGTATTATCACCACAATAAAAAGAAAAAATGGTAATTATGTGAGGTGATGGAGGTCTTAACTAATCTTATTGTGGTAATTATCTCATAACTGCGTGTATGAAATCATCACGTTGTACACTTTAAACTTACATAATGTATGGCAATCATATCTCAATAAAGCTGGGAAAAAAATACATGTAAGCAAAAATCTATATACATCATGATAAAGTCGTAATTATCCCATCTTTACCCCCCACAAAAATATATCTATTAGCGTTAGTAATTAGAGGATTATGATATTGCCAGTACTTACATAAAGACATTCAGGCAAGTAGATTCAATACAATGGAAGCCAGAGAGAAAAAAGAAGCTAACGTTACAGATAATGATTAAGAAATGAAGATAAGAGGGAGGGATATAGAAGGGGAAAAATCTAGGTGAATCCATATTTTATCACTCCCCCAGAATGTAGACAAACAGTGAGGAGGTTTTTAGTACAGCCCTAGAATGGTAATGAGTGCTTTGCCGAGTGGATGAAGGCAAGGGTCCTCAATTTGTCTTCTGAACCTGCTGGATGGTTAACTGAGAAGGAATAGATGAGAAGCCCTTGTTTCTTATCAACCTTCCCCCTGTGTTCACAGACATCTCATTAAGAGATCAACTGAGATTTTAACTTTCAAAACATGGGACCAACCCCATAATAAGAAAAACAGTTAGTTATTTTCTTCCTGCTGTAAAGATCTTAAGAGTTTAGAGTTGGGCTTTTTTTTTTTTTTAACATGTAGAACAGTTTCCTATCATTGACCTCAAATTATTTAACATAAAATCTAGGACTTGTGTGTTGCTGTTGCCATTAAGATCCTGCATCTGCATTCTAGCCAGAATTGCAAAACCACACTATAATTCTCTAAGTGATAGCAGTGAGATCAAAAGGACTTACCCTAGAATTAGCTTTAAAATAAACTATTGGGGCTTCTGGGAAAGAAGGAGAGAATGTGTGTTTAATAAACTTCTCTTCCTGAAGCCTAACGAAATGAGTAAAATAAACTCTGTATTTTCCCTAAAAGAGTATCTTTAGTAATTATAATCACAGACAAAAATAGTCAAGTGCGGATTTCTCTAAAGCATATTTATTTTTTCTTTGTGTTTTTATGGTTTGGTAGAGAAGTTCTACCTGACTTCTCATTAAGTTTACTAAAAAAGAGCAACAACCATACTATCTGTTCAAATTGTTCTGCTAAAAAGGCAGGAAAACAAATAAGCACAAGGTTTACTGTATTATTAATACTTTAGAATTGTAATAACCATTGTTGTTTACATTTTGAAATGGACCCACAGAGGAAACAGCTCATCCATTATAGGAAACTTAATTTTATATAATTATAGGAAACAGTTCTTTTAATAACCCTTTCATTCTCCTTATTATGTGAGAATGGGCTATGTATTGATAATATATTACCTTCAAAAAAGAAAGGATTCAGGGGCACCTGGGTGGCTCAGTCCTTAAGCGTCTTCCTTGGGCTCAGGTCATGATCCCAGGGTCCTGGGATCGTGACCCGCATCGGGCTCCCTGCTCCGCTGGGAGCCTGCTTCTTCCTCTCCCACTCCCCTGCTTGTGTTCTCTCTCTTGCTGGCTGTCTCTCTCTCTCTCTGTCAAATAAATAAATAAAATCTTAAAAAAAAAAAAAAAAAGGATTCAAAAACTACAAAATGGATTGGCCTGAGAAACAAGAGACCCATTGTACTCCTGGGTTTACTACTAGTACTAGTCGGGCCTCAGTTGTAAGATGACAGATTTTTTTTTTTTAAAGATTTTATTTATTTGAGAGAGAGTGCATGCAAGTTGAGGGGGAGCAGCAGAGGGAAATGCAGGCTCCCCTCTGAGCAGGGAGCCTGACTAGGGGCTTGATCCCAGGACCCTGAGACCACGGCCCTGAGGTGCCTGAGCCAAGGGCAGCCACCTAACCGACTGAGCCACCCAGGTGCCCCAGATGACAGATTTCTAACAAAGTTCATTCTTACTTTCATGCAGTGTGACGAGCTATGAAAAGAAGACCTTGGCTGTTCTTCAGAGTTCCAGGATGGCCATGAATCACGCCAAGACAGGGCTGGTGCTCCCTCAGGGATTGGAGATGATCAGAGAAGAGGGCTGCCTCGGACCCAGCTCATCCAGAAGCTTCTGTATGAAAGGAGATAAAGGGGTTTCCTTGATGTGGGTTCACTTGAGAATGCTCCCAAGGATCATGAATGAAACCAGATGGTCTGTGAGGTAAATCACCAAAGCCCCCGGCAGTTCTTGTAGGAAGAAGGCTCCATCCATGACCTTACTATAAACTTCTTTGGTCCCTGAGGACAGAAATAGACCAGTCAGGCCAAACCATTTCAATCCTATATAACTGAATTCAAAAACAAAAACATGACATTGGGGCTTTCTGAGGACGGACAGAGAAGACACCCATCTGCTCCATTTCTGTTTATTAAGAAGTTAATTACACTTTGCTATGAATCAAGGCTACACACACACACACACTCCTCCACAAATTGCATGCACACGTATCTTCTTACCCTGGATCTCTGCATAATTAAGGGTAGTGATTAGGGCAACATGGCTTTGTTACTTCAGGAAGTGAAGTATTTTTTATTTTTGCAGAGATAGGCCTCTGGGCATGGTCTAGATAAGCTGAAGGATATGGGGTAAAAGGCCTAACACCATGCTCTGTAAAATGTAAAGGGTTATTTATTCTAGACAGGGAAAATTCTTTGCAAGATATATTGCCAATGCAAAATTAACCTTTTGTTTTAATTTGTACAACAAAATAATTTTATGGTAATATTTCATGCCAGAAAAATTATTTGCCAAAGAGTTGCTTTATTCATTAAATCATCATGGCCAGAGAAGAGCTTATTGGATGCTAAGTCAAAAGAGTAAGAGTTGGGGCACCTGGGTGGCTCAACCATTAAGCGTCTGCCTTCGGCTCAGGTCATGATCCCAAGGTCCTGGGTTCGAGCCCCACATCATGTTCCCTGCTCCTCAGGAAGGCTGCTTCTCCCTCTCACACTCCCCTTGCTTGTGTTCCCTCTCTCACTGTCTCTCTCTGTCAAATAAATAAATAAAATCTTTAAAAAAGTGCAAAATCTTTGGAAAAAGAAGAGCAAAAATTATTTTTAGATCTATTTTTAATTGGTATCCTGACATATGCAGCCAATACCACGAGAGAAAATAAGCTCTTCTCATGCATAACTAGATTTTTCAAAATCAGACATTAGTATTATGTTTATTGCCCTATCTGTTGAATAGATCTAATGTCAGGTTTGGATAGTGGTCATAAATCAACATGTCACCCACTGTAAGTATCCACTTCTAGTTTGGTCCTTTCGAAAGGAGTCCCAGGCTTATAATTCTTAAAACTCTTAAAAGCATGGCTACAGTGGGAGCATCAATTATGAAGGTAGTATTTACAGACAATTACAAGATTTAGAAAAAGAATGAGAAGAACTTTTCAAAGCTAAGTCCAAAAGGATCTTAATAACACTGGGCTCACAAATCTAAGCTAAAACTGGCTTTGAGTAGCTTGGTTGACATTTCTGCATGCCCTTATTACCTTGCATGGGATAGCACCTTACGAACTACAACATGCCTTATGCTACTTTAATGTCCTCCATCACCCAGACATATCCTACCAGTACAAGAGATCAATAATGATTATAAAATTGCTAGGAGGGAGCTAAATATTTGCAATATTGTGGCTACTGGCAATAAAAGTTCAGATTGAATATGCCTAGGGATAGTCTGCAAGATTGACTTTATCTCAGCTGTAGTATTTACTTCCCAACTAACCTCCTTCTGACTTCCTCTATGCCATCTGCATGTGTTCCAGAAGAAAGCCAAGTGGAGGCATTATGCCTTAGAGCTTTCAAAGCAACAATAGAGAAGTAGTCAAAGAACTATCATTACCTTCTCTGCTGCCACTCCCTCTGTGGATTACAGCCAGTCCACACCTACCCAGACACAGGCACTGATCAGTTGCCTCCAAATTCCAGCGCTCAGAGGTCTGTTCTCAGCACAGGAAGTACAACTGTAAAAAGTAGAAATATTGAATATCCAAATTTTCTTTACAGCAGTTGTAATAAAAATTAAAATAGGTTTGGGGCGCCTGGGTGGCATAGCGGTTAAGCGTTTGCCTTCGGCTCAGGGCGTGATCCCAGCGTTATGGGATCGAGCCCCCACATCAGGCTCCTCTGCTATGAGCCTGCTGCTTCCTCTCCCACTCCCTGCTTGTGTTCCCTCTCTCGCTGGCTGTCTCTATCTCTGTCAAATAAAAAAAAAAAAAAATCTAAAAAAAAAAAATTAAAATAGGTTTATATCACAACCATATATTGAACTTATCTGACCTCATTTTGTCACCCTAGCACCATTTTGGAATTCATCAAAATTGAAATAGCTTGTAAACGAAGCATGAGCAGTTATGACTTGAAATGTTGAAATAATTATCCAGGCTGATTTAGATTCTGTAAACATAGCTATCAAAAAGAAAAACAGCATTCTTGGCCCTCAAGAGTAAAAGATTCAGATAAAAATGTTTTCTTAATGAGCAGTATGCTTCGGTATAGTATTATTACAGGAAAGACCAAAATTCCAATCATCCTTGCTAAATTGCATGTCTGCTAACTTCAGCTATTTTGAGATTTTTTAAAGTTAAACCATTTCTGAGTTACAGAAGAAGTATGCACAGTTCCCTTGTGCATGGAAATGAAATGTGATCTATTCATTCCATCTTCTTATTCAAAGACTTTATAAAATTAGGTGAGTCTGATGATTTGTGACACAAACTTTAAAACTATGTTCAATACAGCTTATTGCACTCACTGGGGTGATTGTGATAATAATCACTATCATTTTTGAGTACTGGCTTTTATGTACTACATTTATAATTCTCACAAAAAACCCACATAAGAGTACTTTTATCTAACGGCTTAATAGTTTGCCTAAGACCAACCACACAGAGACAAAATCAAGACTCAAACGATGTCTAACACCAAAGCCTGAGCTCTGTTCCTGAATCAATGACGTTTAGATAATTTTTTTGGTAGAACCACTATATTTTAGCCATACACTTCAGTATCATGCTGTCAATCAAGCATTGTGAAAACACTGAGATTCTTTGTTTTATTTTAGAGAGGGAGGGGGGAGGGGCAGCAGGAGACAAAGAGAATCTCAAGCAGGCTCCACACCCATCACAGTGCCCAATGCAGGGCTTGATCTTACGACCCCAAAAACATGACCTGAACTGAAATCAAGACTCAAACACTTAACCAACCGAGCCACCCAGTTGCCCCAAGAACACCAAGATTCTAAATTACCAAGGCCAGAAATTTTCTGGTGAAGCAATTCTCATAAAAAAGCCATTTAGTTGGAAAGGGTCCTAACTGGATACTAGGGGGAAACATTTTTCTCTTAAAAAGTTCCATCAGCCGGGATCTCCAAATTCCATAGGTGTTTAATTCTCCTGCATATGGTTTACCTCTTCAGCTGGGTTCTAGAATCACTCAAAGTGGAGTCCTCAGACCAGCAGCTTGGGTGCTTGTTAGAAATGCATAATCTCAGGCCCTATTTTTAATGGCTGAATTAGAATATGCATTTTTTTTTTTTTTTTTTTTAAAGATTTTTTTAATTTCTTTATTTGACAGAGATAGAGACAGCCAGCGAGAGAGGGGACACAAGCAGAGGGAGTGGGAAAGGAAGAAGCAGGCTCATAGAGGAAGAGCCTGATGTGGGGCTCGATCCCATAACGCCGGGATCACGCCCTGAGCCGAAGGCAGACGCTTAACCGCTGTGCCACCCAGGCGCCCCTAGAATATGCATTTTGACAAGATCTGGCATCTCCTATGCTCATTCAAGTTTGAAATGCTCTGCTAGATGACACATATCTTATCCCCACCCCCAGTTAGATCCCTCAATCATCCCATTTCTTACTTGTGTTCTCAACTTCTGTTTTTTGTATAGTATTGTTTACCCTCACATAGAAATACTCTTTTAAAAGTCCTTTGCTGGGCGCCTGGGTGGCTCAGTCTGTTGGGCATCTGCCTTCAGCTCAGGTGGTGAACCCAGGGTCCTAGGATGGAGTTCTATGTGGGGGGGAAGGGGGAGGTTCCTGCTCAGTGGGGAGCCTGTTTCTCTCTCTCCTTCTGCCCCTCCCCCTGCACGTGTGCTCTCTCTCAAGTAAATAAAATCTTTTTTAAAAAAATTTTTTAAAAAATAAATAAATAAATAAAAGTCCTCTGCTGATCCTGCCTCCATGGACCTAAGACCTCATGTTTCTTTTCTCAACCATGTTCTTTGGAAGATGTGTCTGTACTCCCTGCATCTGTATCTCTGCCTCCCGTTTGTGTCTCAGCCCACTGCAGTATAGTTTAATTACACACCAAATATCATCTGGCCCTCTACTATATGCCAAACACTGGGCCAGACTGAGGATAAACTGTGTGCAAGAGATATGGTCCTTGTCTTCAAATGACCATCTCTGAAATGGTTTTGACACAGATAACCGAGTCTCTAAATTACCAATTCCACTTTTCATTCATTATCAGATAGGATTCATCTGTCTTCCGTAAATCAGAGATTAAAGAGATTCTGCAAAAATATAAAATACTGCTACTCTTCTTTTTAAATAGTTTTTATAATATTGTTCTTTATGTTAACATATGATGGGTTTATTTGTATTTAAAAATGAATTAATATTCTGAAAATGTTTTAATCTCTAATATTTGTAGGTCAATAGATATCAGCCCTATAAAAGTTCTCTCTCTGGGCCCCTTTAAGAATATGAAGGGGCTTCTGAGACTGGAAAGTTTGAGAATAACTAGGCCCTATTTTGAAACCAGGTTAGTTACTTAACAAATTGCTAAAATCTACATAGCTATCAACTATACAGTTAATCTCAGAGGGGTATGAATAAATTGGCCTAAGCATTTTCTATCCTATGTTTTATTAATTTAGCTAAAGACATCACTTTCTCTAGGCATTTCATGCACAGTAAGGAAACAATAATTGAATACTATCCCTCGAAAAACCAAAAGCCTTCACAGGACTATTTTTAATATTTGAGATACATGCTCTTGTCTCCTGAAAATGGAAAACTACAAGGTAAAAATTAAAACAGTAAGGTGAACAGTTAGCTTTAAAAATTCTTTCTGTCTTTATTTTGCCCACAAGCAATATTTTCTTAAGTTCTTAAAATCAGTACCATTATGCTCTTACCTTGAATACTTCATGTGTACCTGATTATCGAGCCATACCAGACTATGGCTTTAAAAGCAATTCTATTTATCACATTAAAATGAAAAAATATTTAAGGCATTTGCATTTTGTTTAAAAAAGAAATCAATTTCTCAGAAGAATGCGTCTTTTAAATTATACCCAAACCATGAAGTATGCTTTGGTCTCCACCATAAAAATATGAACACTATAGCATTCCCATTAACTGTACACTATTATCAAATGGGTGTAGCTGTTTAGTAGTGATGAAGGACAGGAGGAACTTCTGGTTCCAAATACTTCACATTGGAGGCAGAATAAAGAAAAATAACTTTCTACTGCTTAGCCCTAAAGGAAAATGCAAATGTAACCCCTTGTCATTTTCTACTACAGGTAGTTAAACTCTCAGTAGGCAGTCTGATTTTCAGCAGACAGGCTTTAGGACATTTTTAAATGGTCTAATTTACAACCTTTGCATGTGTTACAAGTCTTTCATGTTTAAGATACAAATAAAGTCTCAAGCAATTTTCCATCTTGTCCTCACAGGACATGTGCAGGACAGAGACTTTATCTTTCGCTCTAAAAGGATACACTATTGAACATAACTTAAATACCAACCATGTTTACATGTTGATAAAGGGTACATTTTGAATCAACTAAAGTGAGTCATTCACATTATTTGGGATTTATTCTTGACCACATGGATTTTTATTCTAAATAATTCAATTTATACTCATAGCTGTCTTATGGATTAGAAAGGCTTCATTATATATTTCTAAGCCTTTTAAAGACTTTATTTATTTTGGGGGGGGGCAGGGGGAAAGGGAGAAAGAGAACCTGGAGCAGGCTGCTGAATAGGGAGTCCAACGTGGGGCTCAATCTCACGACCCTGAGATCATGACATGAGCTGAAATCAAGACGGACACTTAACCAACTGAACCACCCGGGCCCCCTAAGCCTTTTAAATAACTGATTTTGCAAAATAGCTCTTAGTATAGGTTATGTATATTTAATGCCTCTACACCGGGGATTCCCAATCAGCCCAACAATTAGACAATAAGGTAATGCTCATACTGTATAGCCTTTATTAGCTACATAACTTCCCATATATTATCTAGGTTTGGACTATGGAGATATCATACTGGGGACTCTCACCTGGACATGAAGGTGGAAGCAACAGTCAGGTTCAGAACCACTATCCTAAACAAAAAAGTCCAGAGAAAAACTTAGAATAACTTTTATTCTAAAGCAAAACAAGTAAAACTATACAGGAAACTAAGGGGGTATTGGTCTGATCCACTGGTACCACTGGCACCAAGACAATAAGTGTTCTTCATTACACTGAATCCTCTACCTCACAAGTTTATGCAGGTCATACTCTGAAATCAAAAGAAGCAAAAGAGAGGACAAACCTTACTTTTAGCGATCTGAAAACTCAGTATTTTCCACACTTGGTTTTTAGTAGTAATTTTGTTGAGAGTACAAGGAATCTCATTTTAAGATCTTACCAGAGAATCTTAATTAAGACATTAACTACTAAACTTTATACATGTGTGTACAAATCCTTCTAAGTTAGCTCTAAAAACCTTCTGCAATGATTACATAACTTTCAAAGTGGTTTTAATTTCAGCTGAGGATATAATCTAGAGAATTTAGACGAAAATTATTTGTCTATTCAAGGTATGAATGTGTCAACATGTGTGCATGTGTGTGCACATATATATATGCATATACATATTTGTTAGTTCCCAGATATATATACAAAAATATATACATATGTACAAATATATGTGTGTATATACACATATGTGTATATATACACACATATACATATATGTAAGCTTTCTCTAAAAGAAATAAATTTCTACAAATAGAAAAATGTTTTCAAAGTGAAGAAAATATTACTTTTTGCCATTTTCTCACAAGCACCAATATAAGAATCATAAGCCTATACATACTACTTTGAAAGATATTAGAGTAGACAATAGCTGAAAATCTCTCTTAAACTATATTATTTTCAAAATGACATAAGCAGGTTATATGTTATACACAACCCACTTACAAAGCTTACCTAATAAGCACTGTACACAAATCTAAGATGGAATGAAACTAAGTATGTTTAATTTTTATACAGTATGAAAGATGGTTTTCACTTAAGACATTAAAATATTCGCCATAGAATAAAGTTAACCTGTTTTAGTCACGAATGAACATGGAAAATATAAGAGGTTAAATATAGATATCATAAATTCTATTTCAATACTTTAAAACAAACCATTACACCCACTAAAAGGTGATGTTTAGTCAATGCCCAAAAGTCCAAGTAAAAACATTTGAAGTTTCACTTCTATTTAGTTTCATGTCCCCCAAATATATTAGTCATTAACAAGTTCCAGAAATGACCCATGACTTGACCACCCTTAGTGTCTGTCTCTCTACAAGTTTCTATACAAAATTAACCATGAATTTTTTCTACAAGTGCTAAATTTTAAGAAAGTGACTAAACAAAGTATTATATTTAATACAGAACTAAAATCCTAGACATAAACCTAAGAAGAAATTTTCAAATTTTGAGTTTCACAAGGGATTAGCATCCTAATGCGTGTGCAAAAGAATGCCAGTCCTAAATGTTGCTCCATAAAATGTCTAGAAAATGGCATTCATAATACAGATTATTTTTTAAAAAGCTCTGAGTTCTGCAATTGCCCCCACCCAATATAACTGTATTTTTTTAAAAATTAACTTTAACCCAATGTTTTCAACAGATAATTGACTTCAAACCCTTCTTGCCCATTAAGTCTGAAAAATTAGTATTCATCACAGCAAACTTGGAGAAATGATGTAAATTTTTGGTAATAAATTAGATACTAGGAGAAAGTCAGCAACGTAACAGGCAGGAAACTGTTTAGGAATACTAAAATTTTAAGATAATATACAAGATAGAGATGAGTACAAAATGCAAATAAATGATGGAACAAATGAGAACACTTGGTTGTTACTGGCAGGACAGAAGCACCATCCTCATACAGTATCGGTTGTTTCCGATGATTTCTTCATCCCTATTGCCATCACTTCACTCGGTCCCTCTTCACCATAGCGTTTAAAGGTCTTCCAAAGTGACCCTCCTCATTATAGTCTCTTTTTTCTAACCCAGTGCTTCCCAAACTTAATATGCATATTTATTACCCAGGGATCCTGTCGAAAATGCAAGTTCTGATTTGGTAGGTCTAGGGTGGGGTCTGAAATTCTTTTTTTTAGCAAGTTCTCAGGTAATGCTGATGTAACCACATTTTTAATAACATAGATACAATCCAATCTGTAAGCCACTGCCCCATTACTCTTCCTAAAATACCACTTACCTCATGTCACTGCCTCAGAAATCTAGGTTAACTCAGTGAATCAGGTATACACTCGGACACTCAATGATTGGTCCAGAACCTCATTCCAGACCAATTTGGTCTTCTCCTAACTGCTGCACTCATTCCAACCCAACTCAGTATTTTTTTTTTTTTTGAGGTAAAATGTATATACAGTGAGGTACAGATTTTAAATGAACAATTCAATGACTTTTGATAATTGCATACACCAATACTCTCCCCCCAAAAATATAGGGCATTGCCATCACACCAACCCTGTGTTTTGACCCAGCTCTATAAATACTCTTCCACCTTTCCTCTGCCTTCCACCTATCCTTTAAGATGCACCTGAAGCCCTTCCTTCTTCAAAACACAGATCAAATTCACACACATAGCTCTGTCTGAATTACCACCTCTTTTAAGATTGAGCCATCACCATTTCTCATTGACCTTCTCACAAATCTATCTCCACTCTTACCCCCCTCCCCAATATATTATCCACAGAGGAGTTGGTGACCTTCTAAGATTATAAATCAAATCAAGTCACTCTCCTGCTTAAAACCTTCCATGGCTTACCATCACACTTGCAATAAATCCAAATGCCTTTTTCTGCCCTCCTCCTCTGATCTCATCTCTCACCACCTTTCCCATAACTTTCTATGCTCTGGTCCTGTAAGCCTTCTTTCTGACCCTACAATGCAGGGAGATTTTCCTACTTGAGGGACTCTGCCTTAATTATTCTTTTCTCTTCCCTACCACTTTTCTCTGACTGGCTGTTTTTTGCTATTCAGATCTCAATTTCACAGCTACTTCCTCTTAAGAGCCTTCCCTGACTACAAAATCTAAAGCATCCACTCAGTCACTCTCTAACTCGAATCTGACTTTGCCTAGCATCTGTCATTGGTGTCTATCTTCCTATAGTGTCCTTCACATCTTCTCATAAGAACATATGCTCCATGACTATGGGACTTGTTAAAAGTATTCGGTGCTGTAAGTCCTGCATCTAGAACAGTGTCCAGCTCACGACAAGTTGATGCTCCACAATTGCTTGTTAAGGGACTGTCAAAATATGTGATATCACATATACTTATACCATGCAGATGGAAACTACCTGTGCCCAATACAAAATCTCCCATGAAATTTAAAAGAGAATAAGAAAGCTATTACTCGTCCTCAGACAAGGTAAGTCTTTCACAAGAAAGAAAGGGGAGAAAAGAATTACAGCTTTAATGTGGGGCAAAAATAAAACACAGATTAAGTCAAAGTTTAATTCACATAAAGTTTAATCAGTCAAGTTAATGAAAATATCAAAATTTTTGAGTTAGTGTTGGCAGCAGAAATTTAATTTTTGTTGCAAATAATACAGTATTTGGTGTTTCCATCACTGACAAGCTATGCTGCAGATAGGGCAATTGCATTGAATCTCAGTTCATCAGGGTCACGTTCCATAAACTTCTTGCAAACTTCTATGGCATCCTATGGGGGAAAAATGTGTAATTTTTCAGTTTATAAACATGTGTCTTCCTTTCAAATGATAACTGTTTCATATTTTCCTAATTCATATTAATTTTATATTGCAGATTTTTTCCAAATGCAAATAATTTAAAGCACAGACCAGAAGAGTGAATGGTGGGTAGCCTAATTTGCTTAGTACAAAACTATAAGATACAGTAAATATTCCTTCTTAAAATACTTTAAAGAAACTTTTAACTTGAAAATTATTATTTCTTAGCCACACAATTTGTTCATAAATCTAAAAACCTCTAAAAATCAGGATCAAGATACAAACGATGGTATCTTGGATTCAGCGAAATATGGGATATGATGTGCAACAATTTCAATACTATTCCTATCTTTTTCAAATTTGATTCTTGTTCACACAAAGAGCTCTGAAAATTTCTTCATTTGCTGTAGATTCACTAACTCAGAGTTTTCTTTTTGGATTTTCTCAAGAGGGCAAGGACATGAAAGCATCCGAATTCAGAGAAAATGTTATTCAAGTGATCTTCAGAGATATTTTAAAGATAACAAGAACATTAATAACACTTAATGTAGGCCAACAAGTTTTGTTGTTACCTCTAATAAAGTTTCATCACTAGTTTCCCCGTGGTTAATTGGAAATGGTTTCCGCCCATCTGTGGAAAATGAACAAACATTTGTAACGTTTAGCTGCTTATATAGGAGAATGTACTTCCAACTTCCATTTTCCTCTTCCCACAGTAAGGCAGAAGTTAAAAGATACTGAAAATAATATATCCTAAAACAAATATTTTAAATGTGTTACCTATAAATATTTTTTATATTAAATATTATTAGAACCTTGCTTCCATGTTTGAAAGCCTAAATTACCTTCATAAACAGAATTTATAAGAAATAAACATTGACTTTAATTTCCTTAAAAAATGCAAAATTAATAAGTTGGTTTTTAAAAAGCTACAACCCTAGTTTCTACCCTCAGTAATATGAAAAATTTATTTCAAATCAGAAGTTCCTAAGACTGACATGCTTATAACCAATGAAAGGGAGCCACCACAAGATGTATATATTACTACTAAAAACTGTGTACCAAGGCAGTAAATAGTATAGATCAACAATCTAAATAACCTAAGGAGGGCACGTATTGCATGGTGCACTGGGTGTTATACGCAACTAATGAATCATCAAACTTTACAGCAAAAACCAGGGATGTACTGTATGGTGACTAACATAATATAATAAAAATATTATTATGGAAATAAATAAATAAATAACCTAGGGTTATTTCACTGACCACCAATGTTAATTAAACACAATTATAAACATCTTGAATAAACTACTACTTTATGATTGCTATGAAAAAAGGAAAAGGTCCAGTATTATATAAACTCATCCTAACCCAAAGTTAACTGATACTCTATTTCCGATCTAAATCTCACATGTCTTGTAAGTGGCACTTCAAGTTCAATCCATAAAACAATCCCTTCTTCTATAATTCCATGGCTTCCAAATATAATAAAAATGTCTGAATCCATATGCACAGTGATAGAGTTGGACTGACAGATACCATTGTGAAAGAAAAATATGAAGGAAGATTAACGAAACAAACCAAAAGGCAAAATGAGACAATTACTAACACTGGAAAAATAAAATTTATTTATTTATTTATTTATTTATTTATTTATCTATCTATCTATCTATTTATTTATATTTGAGAGAGAATGAGAATGAGAGAGATCACAGAAGGAAAGGGAGAGGGAGAAGCAGACTCCCCACTGGGCAGAGAGCCCAATGTGGGGCTCGATCCCAGGACCCTGAGATCATAGCCTGAGCTGAAAACAGACATTCAACTGACTGACCCACCCAGGCGCCCCAAAAGTTTTTTTAAAAGTACATTAATTATGGCTCAGCTGAGAATAATATTTCTGTGGTCATAATAATATAAACAATTACAAGAGAACTGGGAGAATAGGAGAAAGGAAAGAATCTATTTTGTGACTGGGAAGGTGGGTAACGAACAAGGGTGACACAGGAAAGCTAAATTCTGATCTTCCTTGTGGGAAGTGAAGAAATAATACTGAGGCCACTTCCACCTCCAACCCGGTTGGAATAACTGGTACTGGAAGAGGCTTCCACTGGAAACAACCAAAAAGCTGGATGAAATAGCTGAAACAGTTGTTCTTAGACATCAGCAAATAGGTGGCTTGTATGTGAGCTCAACGGTAATAGTTTTCTGCCAGTTCATGAGTGGGAAACCCACGCAGAGCAAACGGTCTTAATGAGGAGACTGAGGAGAAAGACAGCAGGGTTCAGGAATTTGCAAAATATCACAAAGAAGGTGGCTTCCCACTTTGCAGAGCTGTTGCTGTTTGTCTGGGCCTGGGCGGCCGGAGCGCGGGGAGCATTGTGTCTGGGTCTGAGTTTTAGGCTGGGGTGGCTCAGAGCTTATTTATATACAAGAGGAATGGGTAAATCAAGAAATACACAAAGGGTAACAGAGAACACTAGAATAAACTATATATTGTTAGATTTAGAAGTGTTAATGTAAGTGAATGCTTTTTAATAAATATAACTGTGGGTGGGTCTATACTCATATTCACATATATGTTTATGAGTGTATTTTTCTAATACATACAAACATTTCCTACGTTTGCCTTCTGAGAGGGTCTAGCAGCAATGATTTCTTAGTAGCAATGAGCACACCTACGACCCAGATATTGGTTCTAAATATCATTTTCCACTAAAAGGAACCAGGGCTCTATGGAGAAGCAACTGAATACAGGGTTGGGGCACAGAAAATCAAAGATGAGTCCAGAACTTCTTATTCTACCTGAGAGAAAGTACTTGAAGAATGACAGAAGCATATTAAAAGGACAAAAGGGCTAGCTTGAGGGGGTTCCCTTCAAGGCTGAGTCTGGAAAAATGTAAGCATCAAAATAAATGATGATAATGAACTGTATGTAACCTTTTGAGTAAAATGTGAATCCATGAGTCCATTCTGACATGAATGAATGAATGAGGGGAAAAAGGAAAGCTTCTAATGTTGTAGGAATTTTTTTTTTTAAAACACCATTTGGCAACCATCATAGTGATAATTAAAAATCAGCAATGGATGCTAAATCTGATAAAGGCTTAATGAGAAACTGTACATTTACATAGGCTCAAAGTATCTCCTGATAAAATATTTATTCATTACTTATTAGTTAATAACTATAACATATTAATAAGTTTAACAAACTTGTTAACTTCATAAAGGAGAAATGCAGATACCACCTAGACCAAATGATAAAGGTCATCATCACCAGTAATGGGTCAAATCAACATTTCGAGCCTCCTGAAATGATGCACTGAGAACACAGCACTTCTGTGGTGTATGTGCCCCAAATGGATAAATCATGAGGAAATACCAGACAACCCAAACTGAAAAATAATCTCAAAGTAATTGCCCTGTATGCTTGAAAATAAATGTCAAAGACACGAGAGAGAAGACAAGACTGAGGAACCATTCCAGATTAAAGGAGACAAATGTGACAACTAAATACAACACACAATCCTGGATTGGATTCTGAACCTATGGAGGCTATTGTAAAAATCAGAACAATTTGAGTAGGGTCTGTGAATTCAATCATAATAACGGATCAATGTTAATTCCCTGATTCTGACAGTCATACTACAGTTATGCAAGAGAGTACCCACCTGTTTTGAAGAAATACATACAGAAATATTAAAGAATAATGGGGTACTGTGCCTGCAACTTATTTTCAAATAGTTCAGATATATTAACTGAATCTGGAAAATCTGAGTAAAGGGTTTATGAGAACTCTGTATACAATTTCTGTAATTTTTATAAAATTTATAATTATTTCAAAATAAATTTTTTAAATGTTTCAGAGTATTCCTGTTACTCCAGATAGACAATAAATTGTTAGTTAACAGTTTTCTAATCTGATGATTCAATCAGTTCTGAATTCACTTCCAAACCCATTATTTTCATTTATCCATAAAGAGTAATTACATCTATTTAGAAATATGTACTTCTCCTCCCCTACATATGCCATTAATGACATGAAGCCCTAAGGAAAAGGAAGAGGTGATAACAAAAAGACGAGTAACTCAGTTTCTTTCATCAGCTAACCTTACATTTTAGTATGGAATAAATATATTAAAGATAACCACTTACTGTATGGTGATTAACATAATATAATAAAAAAAATCATTAAAAAAATAAAATTAAAATTAAAAAAAAGATAACCACTATCCTTTGTTGAATAATTGTCCTGTAGTAATTAATTTACACACATGTCTACAATCATATAGCCTTATTTTTAAACAAATAAGGTTACTTCAAAATGATTTTTTTTCCTTAAAAACCTATGCTGTTCTCTTAATCACTGTTTTCTATTCACTAACTCAATAGTCTTCTTGCTCAACATTCCTTTAGAATTTATTAAGAATCTGCATCAGGGTTACTCCCAATTTCTCTTGCAGTGAATCAGCAACTGCCCATTTTCATTTGTCTTGTACTTATCCCTGTTCTCTATGGCATCCAAAAGATTATTGCTGTTCTTTATAAATTCTTTATCTCTGAAATTCTTAATCTCTGAAATTCTTTAAACTCATCGAAAGAATGTAATCCCCAAAAGGCTCTAATTCTCTGTCAGCCATGATCATTCTTCTTGCTAAAGAATACCTAACCAACAAGACCTTAGTAGTTCTTTCTTTTCTGGTGTTCTTCCTTTTCTGGTGTTCAAACCAATTTGAAAATCCTTTTGTACTGATCTTGGCATGCTACAAGAAAACCAATCTTCATAGGTAGCTTACCCTTGATACACATCTTCCCTTCTAACTGTACTTTCTAGCCTCTGAGCTCAGAGAGCTAGTTAACCGAATTGAGTTTTTTAGTCAACTCCTTCCCATTGAGATAACCAGAGATTTCTTTTTTCTAAATATCTTTTAGATGTTATTGTTTGTTCTACTGATAAGTCTCTCATTTGGAAGGTCATCATCACTTTCGTAGTTTCTGGTTATGGCTCATATTTAATCATTTTTCTGGCCTTTCCTAAGTGTACTTTCTTAAAGTCAACAAAATGTGTCTGGCAAGTCTCAGAACTCCCTACTTCCATTTTCACTAGTTAGTCTTTATTATTCAAAATTCAGCATAGAAACTCAGCTCCCAGCAATCAGGCAGATGTGTGAAATCCCCAATCACTACTGCATCTTATCTCTAGATGTAGACTTTGTAGACTGAATTAGCAAAGCTGGTCTTCCACACCGCCCTGCAGGTTCTGTCATATACTCCTGTAATGATGCGTTCTTTTCATTTCAGTTTGATTCCAACTCAAATCACTCTACTATTGTACACAGCCCTTAGGATTGTAAGTTTCTACAAAATCATATTCTTTACTTTCCTTGTCCCCTTTAATAGAGCCATTTCTTTTTAATTAAGTGTATTACTCTATTGTTATATTCCAAACATAAAATCCATCTAAATTTTATGGACCTCATTTACAGTCACAGGAGTTCTTTCAGAACCCTTATGCTTTTAAATAAGCTATGGAAAATGAAAGTGGCAAGTTAATATATAGACAGCAAGTAAGAAGAAAGAGAACTAAAAGTCACAGTACTTAGAAATTGGAAAAGACTTCTCTTTTTAATTTGACTTTTTAAAAATTTTAAAAATATAATTAATTTCTTTTCTTTTAAGTAGGCTTCACACCCAGCATGGAGCCCAACGCAGGGCTTGAATTCACAATCCTGAGATTAAGACCTGAGCTGAGACCAAGAGTCAGACGCTTAACCAAGTAAGCCACCCAGGTGCCCCTTATTTGGCTTTTTTTTTAACCCCAAAAGAAAGTCTCATGGAAAAGGACAAAGACTCACAAGAAGTACTAAATACCAGCCATTAAAGAATCGTAAGAAGTTTGTTATGTCTGAATAGATCAATTAAAATTATGAGGATCTCCTCCAACACTCCCCAAAATAGTCCACCTACAGTTAAATTTCTAAAAAATAAGTGCAGGTATAGGCCAAAATGCCAAATAATTAATTATGGCTACTTTGACATATGCCTTAGGGAACTGCTGCCAGAAAACACAGACTCCTGCTAAGTTAAAAAATCAGAGGCAATACAAACAGATTGCACAAAAACCTAAAAACTAGTGATACTCATTGCTGATTACAAAAATTAGTCATAATGAATATTACACTATATTTTAAAAGTTGTTTCAGGATCAAGATCATTCATCCAGATGTTGATGGTAACTAATTTAATAATTTAGTAAAGAATGCTTAAGTGATTTATAGGAGTTTCCTATGATTTTTACTTCCCTGCTTTGCTTGAAATATAAAGGTGGCATGCACACTTTCTTGAATTATAACTTGCTTAAACATCAAAAAAATATTTTTTTCTACTAAAAAATCTTAAATGGAAAACTTTCATTATGCCTATTCAATGTTATAGGGCAATTAATATTAAACACAATAAATGCCAACACTCCTGTTAATCATAAATACTTTCCCATTTATCATTTCCCTCCCCAGAATAAATTTAAATAGTTCTTACCTAATTCATAGAGATGCCCATCTACATGAACTAATGCAATAAAATGAAGATCTACTTTTTCATCTATACTTGGTGCCTGAAATAGGAGGGAAAAATACATATTATGCGTGTTAGTAGTCAAATTAATCAAGTACACGTAAACACATACAAATATGAAATGACATGAGAGAACATTTATCCAATATATTTCAAGGTTTATTAATCTTTGATATGGTAGACAAAGAACGAACATGACCACAGTTATGGCAATGTCCTCACCCATCAATCAGGAAAACATCAGCTAAAAGCACATCTTTCTTAATCTCAACTTATCTAAAAACCTTTAATTTTGTTCAACTTTGGAAGCCCTGGTGCCTAGCACAACACCAGTCACCTAGTAGATGCAAAATGCATACTTGCTGAATGAAATGAATGCATGAACTCATTTGTCTAACTTTTGATATTTGAAATAAAGTTTTAAAAAAAAATAACATAAACAGTTAAAGAAACTCTTTTCAAGCTACATTTTAAGCCATCAAGAAAGTGAATTCTTTCCTTAATGATTTGAACTTGATAATCTCTTTTTGTGAGCAAGGTAATATAGTCTTAGAATAAAGTAAGTCTCATTATTCATCATAGATTCAAAAAGTTTAAAAATGAATAAATGCAAGAAACTAGCCCAAAAGAGTAAAGGGGGGGGGAGATAAAAGCAAATTAAAGTACAATTAACTATAACCTATGATTTTTTTTTGGCCTCTTTTTATTTATTTATTTATTTATTTATTTATTTATTTATTTATTTATTTGACACAGACAGCCAGCGAGAGAGGGAACACAAGCAGGGGGAGTGGGAGAGGAAGAAGCAGGCTCCCAGTGGAAGAGCCTGATGTGGGGCTCGATCCGAGAACGCTGGGATCACGCCCTGAGCTGAAGGCAGAGGCTTAACAACTACGCCACCCAGGCGCCCCTACCTCTTTCTTAGTGAAGTACTTGAAATTAAAATTACGCCTAGTTATTTTTTTGTTTTTTGGGTTTTTTTTAATTTACCAAATTCAATTTGCATTAAGCAATATCTGCTACATTTCCTAGAAATGTAAATAAGTTACCCAAAATCAATACATGATTAAATGGTGCTGTCTATGATACACAGTAAGATGCACAGTTAACACTAATGTGTGTTAGCTATTTATCAAATCTTAAATGGTTTGAAATAAAATACAATCACTGTTAAACGCAAGTACAAATTTTAGAGGCAAACGCTTTAAAGAGGCATAAGTCAAATTACATCTCATATTAACATCCTGTAACACATTAGTATTTAAAGGTAAAATTTATACTTTTTTCATCTTCAGATAATTTTATAATTTTAAGTAGTTTTTTTAAAGTAGTTTTAAGAAATTTTCAGATGCAAAACAATTGAAAGTGACAGAATAAACATTATTACTATTTTGGATTTATTGACTGTTTCTAAAACATGTACAGATAGAGTGACTCATCTAATCTCACATCATTCTTCAGAGATTATTTCCCTCCAATTATGAGTGGGAGAATCTCAACATAACATTAATGTGGCAAACCAGCTCTTCCTAACGTCAATTTAAAATGAAAGAATTCCACGTTGGTAGGAATCAAAATGATCTACCTGCTCTGGTAGTAGACTCCTCGCCCATGCAGCCCCATCTGCAGAGGTCCCTAGGAGAACAGGAGACTGCCAGTAGGTTCTGAGGCAGTCCATTCTGTCTTTGGTCAGTTTTGCTGGGATTATCCTTCATACTGAGACTAATATATGTGTCTCAGTATTTTCCATTATCTTAGAAAAAGGTCTAATCCCTCTTGAACATGATATTCCTTCAAATATTTAAAGATAATGATAATGAGTTCCCTTACTTTCCTGGTCAATCAGAAAGTATTAGTGATTGCTCAAATCCAATATCCTTGTTTTACTAATGACCAAAAAGAATACAATTCTTCAAGGCTACACCTAGGCAATTCTACAAACTACAAATACAATCCTATAACAAAAAATACTAGAAATGGGGGCACCTTGGTGGCTTAGTCATTAAGTGTCTGCCGTTAGCTCAGGTCATGATCCCAGGGTCCTGGGATGGAGCCCAGCATCGGGGCTTCCCGCTCAGCGAGAAGCCTGCTTCTGCTTCTCCCTCTCACATTCCCCCTGCTTGTGTTCCCTCTCTCGCTGTCTCTCTCTGTGTGTCAAATAAATAAATAAAATATTGAAAAAAAAATACTACGAATGATTTTTTATCCAACTAGAAAAGAGTTTTGTTTTACTCATTTGAAGACAATTCTCCAACAGGTTATCAAGTACTTTAATTTTTTTTGCGCTACTGCATTTTCAAAAATGATAAACTATTTTAACACCATCTCTTAAGAATAATACATCTCATAGCTTCTATTTTTCATATTTTGTCAGTAAACACAATCATGCTGGAGGGGAAAGGAGTACAACTGGAGTCTGAGACCTGAATATATACCTGATCCTTGTGTACACTGCGTTTCTTATCTGTTTTAAAATTTAAATGAAATGCATGAAAGAATTTTGTAAATTAAGTGCTATAAAAGCATTATGTAACATTACAATATTAATACATTATCACAAATATAAAAAATCACTAACACTAGTGACTCATAATGGTGAGTCATTATACCTTTCATCCAAAAGTACATACTAAAAATATAAAACTCTAAAGAGGGCATGAAAAGCCTTCAGACTACTATTATAAAAGGTAAGTAAAGCTCAAAACTTCTAAGCCTTACACAGAACCTCAGTACCTACTGGGAGCCTTTCCCTTTGATCAACTTCATTAGTCTGAGAGTCTGAAATTTCCAATTATCCAACTGCTTAAAAGTTGTTCCACTTAAAACAAGAACAATAAATAAAAGGCAAAGTCTTCAATTTCAAAACATGACCAAGAAGGCAGAAACTGGAAGTTATAGACTGGGTCATGTTGCCTACGTTTATTTTTATATATTATTTTTTACAAAGTTCCCTAATTTACAACACTTATTATTATCTAAGACAATTAAAAATAACAAATCAATTAGAGAGAAATTAATTAAATACTAAATATAAATTTGAAATTGTTGAAAATAACAGTTTAAATGTAATTTATACTTATGTGGCACTTAATATATAATAGGCACTGGCACTGTTCTAAGTGCCTTAAATGTACTGACCAACTAATCATCATATGAACTCTGAGATAGGTAATATACTCATTTATTCTCTGTTGAGAGAACTGTGCCTGAACTGTTCAACAGCTAGTAAGTGATGGAATCTGGTTTCAAACTCAGGCGGGGTAAGTCTAGAATCCACGCTGTGCTATGAAAATACTTATGAAGCTATAAAGCAACAGAATTAATATGGACAGCAAAGATCAAAATTATGTAAAATCATATAAAACTGGAAACACCAATGTTATGATATGTTCACTTATATTTAGACTATTTTAAAAGTACAAAGGAATCAGTCATATTTACAGTCAATTGTGCCCAAGTTAGAGTTTACAAAATTAGGGTTTTACTCTGATCATGTAATTCATCTTGTATCTCCTACTATGCCAAACAGTGTATGGCACAGTAGGGAAGCAACAAATGTTAAATCGATAAATGAAAAAAAAACATGGCAAATGCTGTTGTGATTCAAGAGGAAAATGAAATAGAGAGCAGTTTATTGACTGATATTCAGCATAAATGAAAGGCTATTTTAATGACCACACTGACATTTGGAGGAAACAGTTATTTAAGGAGACGTGTCAAGACTCTACTTCACAGTTGAGTCTAGCTCTGGAAGAGTAAATAAGGGGAAGGAAAGAATGTTTGACACCAACTTTTAATTTTTTAAGCATTAAGTGCATGAGGAATCAGACTTCCTCTGGCTTCAAATGTTATGATGATTTCCAGAAGCATCCAGTTTCTTATAAATGGATAACATACATCAAATCTTTCAGATACAGCATTTCTAGGTAGGTTCTACCAAACCACAGTCATTGCTATTAACAGTCCAAAACATCGGAAAGAAAAGAGTTGGATTTGCCTAACCCTGCAGTTTATTCAATCATGAGAATTATTAGAATTCCATCATCAACCTCAACATTTAAGATAATTAGCAAGATTATAAGAACAAATGTATTTTTTAATAGTTTACTAATATTATCAACCTAAGAAGGAGAAATCATAAAAATTTGTGGGAAGCAATTCACAAGGAGAAAATCTTCACCTCCTACTTGGAAAAAGATCTTTAGAAACTGAATAGGCAGGGAAGATTGGATCAAGATTAAACCAAGTACCTGAGACACCTCAGGGAATAAAATAGCTAAGATGAAACACCCTACACCATGAAGGATTAGGTTAAGGATAGAGTTAAGTAAAGTGACCCCAGAGCATGACAAGAGACTACAGTCATGTTCAGAAACATGAAAAAAATAAAGAGATGGCAAAGAACTCAGAAGGTACACAGCATTTGTTGACTTGGGTCAACTAAATGAAATCAGAGAGATGAAGGTTAAGAGAATACATATTCACTTTAACAACAGACAGGAACTTAAACATTATCATGAATGTCGATCAGTACTCATCAAAAGACAGGCATCCTTATGCTGGCGGGATATGGAGTGGGAAGATGAATGTTCACCAAGGCACTGGTGAAAGTCAAGCTAGACCACAAAGCATAGAGGTATGCTTGCAATCTTATTGGGGGAGAAAAAGCTAATGGTTGAGTGAGCCAAGAGAAAAGTACTTTGAAGACTGAAGAAGTGTAAGGAAAAAATGGACTATCCTTGTCACTGGAAGAAGAGATGGAAGATTGACTACACTTACAACAGAATGGAGACCCATAGATGGTAGGCGTAAGAAGGGTCGCCAGCGACGAAGACGGAGAGATGGACTGGTAGCCTTTGCAGGGCCTACATGGTTACGTTTGACCCAGGGCAGGGATGCATGGTGACACAGTGATGAGGCCTTCGCTCTGCAGTGGCTAGAATGAGGCTGTGATGAGGATGGCGAGGAGGACTACATAATTAAAAAAGAGAACATTTTACTTAGACCACGTTACTGGGCGTTCATTTATTTTTAAAAGCAACGTATGGTCATACTTGTATTTATATAGTCTAGTACTTTAATCAACCATAATCTACAAAAGGATCGTATATGAATGTTGGTTAAAACTGGATAAAGTGGAAATATATAACTAAGGTATAAAGTTATATGCCATAGCTTCTGTAAGTACACATCTAAAGTATTTATTCTCATTTGTGTAGCACAGATGCATGGAATCATTTAAAAGCCACTAAAATGGAATTAGAACATAAAATTGTTTAAAAAACAGGAACACACACACACACAAACACACAACGTGTGACACATACAAAACACAAAGAATAATGTGTAGAAGAAAACAATATGGTCTTAGGCACTGGTGAAAAGAACTCTTTAGTGGGAATAAGCTCTAAGGGGGGAAAATCCTTTAAAATATGAAGAGGAGTAAAGCCAACCCCTCTGAAGCTGATGACCTGCATAAACTATCCTCTTACCTAGGCTCACAAATTAAATGGAAACTATTATAGCCTATTAGCCATCTTTTACTAATCAACAGTGTTTGTTAAAATATGTACCACTTATTTTGTCCTGGGTACTCTTTTAAGTACTTTACATTACCAATTCATTTAATCTCCCAGGAACCCATGAGATAGGTACCATATTCCCATTTTACAAATGAGGAATCAGAACACACAGAGGTTAATTAATATATTAATATAACCCGGGCCATAGTACTGGCGAGTGGCAGGGATGGGATTCAGATACAGGACATCTGGTTCTAGAATCCATTGTGTAGAATCATCTTGATGTACAGCCTAATTTTCCAAGAGAAAGATTTTATTACTAATTTAATAGACCAGATTCTAATTATGAGAAGTACAATACTCTTAAAATTAGGTATTTTGAGAATCATGCTTTCAAACATAATTACACCACAAAGGCTGAATCTGGCCCAACAGTTTTCCACAAAATGCACATGCTTACATTAACTTATTAATAGTAATCCAAATGATAATTTTATGATTGCTACCTCCAATAAATATTACCAGTACATGAAATAAAAATTTAAGGCAGTTTGAAAAAATTATAATCGTTCATAACCATAGTGAGAAGCAGCAATAAGAATAGTGATATGAGTCCTTGGCAAGTAATAATGATCACTAACCATGACCTATTCTCTTTAGGAAGATGAAGGGTTTTTCCCTGAATGATTTCTAGGACTCTGAACCCTGAAAATTCTGTGATACTACTTAGTACTTTCAATCTATGTAAGTAGTACACTAACCTAAAGTAAAGCTATCACTGTGATGAGGGTTTAAAAAACATGTTTGTGAACATTTTAGTGGCTCTTAATAGAACCAGTCCATCAGAAATACATAAATAAATCCTCTTGGCACTATACAGCAATAAACGGTCTGCTCTCACAGAGTCTAATCAGAAGTTTGTAATATTTAATTTGATTACATTAAAATAGGAGAAAGGGAAGGAAAGAATGGGGAAAAGGAGAAAAATGGATGAAGCGGGAAAAGAAATGGAGTAAAGAAAGAAAGGGAAGGACTAATGAGCAGTGGAACAAAACAACAATCCCCTAAGCATCTGGGAGGGAGAGATTACTAAGCTAGAAGGAGAACTGAAGGGTGTACACACTGAAAGAATGTGTAAGGTTTGGGGAGGTAAAACAGGAAAGGGATTCCTGGTGGAGAATTTAGTGTGAGAAAAAGAACAGAAAATAGGGACAAGGGAGACACGTTCCAGGACTAGACCATGAGGTCTGGTATTTGATTTCACCCTTTCAATCAAAAGAGCTGGCCTTTTACTTTTTCATGGATGCTGCAAGATGACTTGAGACTCCTGGGTCAGAGGAAAAGGCCTTGACTTCTGGCACAGCCAGGAGCATGATCATCTACAGGTCTGCACGCGCTCACAGGACCGCAACAGAGGGGGCCTAGGCAGTGGCTGCACACAAGGTGAGCTGCCTTCCGGGAGAGGAACATCGGGTCTGGGGAAATGTGTTTCATAGCAAGAAGCAAGCGAACATACTCTTTCCTATAAGCAGACCTTACCTACTCCCTCACAGTTGCTTACTGGAAGAAAAGCAGTTTCCCTTCAAGTGTAATGACTCTCTTCTTTGGCCATTTTTGAAAAACCTTTTAAGAACTTAAAAAAAAATTCAAGCTTATAAAGTTACAAAAACAAAAATAGCACAGAACACACTGAAATCTTTGCCCATGACATCCTGCCACCGAGCCCCCCCCCCCGCATTCGCTTTGTCCTCTGCATTTACGTGCTCTCTCTACATGTTTTTCCTGAACCATTTGATGGTTTAGGGTAAGTTACATATATCATGGTCCTTTACCCCTAAATACTTCAGTATTTCCTATGACTAAGAGAATTCTCTTACATAACAGCAGTGTAGTTATCACCTTCATAATTTTACATTGCTATAATATCTTGTTTAGTCTGCCCATATTTTAATTTGTTAGTTGATCTATTCATTTCTTTTAAAGCATTTTCCCTCATGACCTAATCTAGGAACAGGTACACTGAATTTACTTGTCATGTCTTTTTAGTATCCTCTAACCTGGAATATTTCCAACAGTCTTTCCTTGCCTTTTATGACATTAACATTTCAAATACAGTCTCCATCTCCCAGTTTTAAATAAACAACTTTCTACATAAAAAATTATGCTGAATACAGACACTTCTGTTTTTTCCTTTCTAACCCATATGCCTTCTTTCTTCTTCTTGCCTTATTACCAGGATCTTTGGTACAACAATGAATTTCATTGACTTCTGCTTTTTATGTTTATTATTTCTTCCTCCTGTTTGATTTGGGTTTAATTTGCTCTTCTTTTACTACCTTAAGGTAAAATGTTAGATCACTGACTTGAAGCCTTTTTTCCCATTATTTTAATTTTAATCTTTCCGTGTCTTTATATTTAAAGTGGCTTTCTTGGAGACACATATAATTGAGTTTTGCTTTTTTACCAATGTTATAATCTTTCTTTCAATTTGTGTGTTTACATTCAGAACATTTATATTTTATTCATTATTCATGTAATCATTGATATGGTTAACTTAAAACCTATCATCTTATTAGCTCTTTACTTTCTCCATCTGTTCTTTGTTCCTTCTTTGCCTTTTTTTTTTTTGGATTATTTCTATGATTCCATTTTATACATACTATTGTTTTATTGTTTATATTTCTACTGTTTTCAGTAATTGTCCTTGGGTTTAAAATATGTATCTTTAGTCACGATGTACCTTTAAATAATATACCACATCATATGTCATCTAAAAGCCTTATAGCAGTATTCCAAATTCTTTCTCCCATCCTTTGTGCTAATGCCATATATTTTATTTTTATGTATGCTATAAATTTATAATACATGGCTACCATTTTTGATTTAGAAAATTACCTTCTAAAGCAATTTTTAAAAAGAACAGAATTTATTATATATTTACCTTCACTTGCTCCATTTCCAGCACTCCCCAAGTCTTTGTGTAGTTCCAAATTGCAGTGCAGGTGAGCTGCTAATGAATGCTCTCTGTTGTTTGTTTGTTTCAATGTGTCCTTTAGTTTTAAGTAGTTTGTTTCAATGTGTCCTTTAGTTTTGAAAAATATCTTTGTTTCATTTAATTTTTTCAGCACTTAAAAAATATTATTCCATGGTATTCTGGCTTGCATAATTTCTGATGAGAAGCCTGCTGTAATTCTTATCTTTGTTCCTTTATATCTAACCCGTCTTTTTCTTCTGGCTGCCTTGAACATTTTCTACTTATCTCTCATTTACAGCAATTTGAATATTATGTATCTCAGTGTATATGTATGTTTGGTTTTGGAAGGGTAGGGGTATTTATTCTAATAGTGTTCTTTGAGATTCTTGAAGCTGTGGTTTGAGGTCTTTAATTATTTTTTGAAAAAAAGCCATTAGAACTTGAAATATTTTTTCTGTCCCATGTCCCCATCCCACCCCCACCTCTTTTTTCCTTCTAGGATTTTCCTTTCATATATTAGGTCATTTGAAATTGCCCTACAACTCTTAGACGCCTTGGGTACCCAGCCCCCCAGCAATATAATCTACTTTTGTGGTTCAGTAGGAGTAATGTCTAGTGATGTGTCTTCATATTTACTGATTCTCCCCTCCATTTTGTCAAGTCTACTGGTTGGTGAATCCGTTAAAGGCATTCTTCATCTCTGGTACCATATTTTTCATTACTAGCATTTCTATTTGATTCTTAGAGCTTCCAACTTTCTGCTGATATTCCCTCTTTGTTAGTACATGTCCACTTTGTTCACATGAGTCTTAAACATATATTAATTATAGTTATTTCAAACTACAACTGACAGGTCCAATATCTGGATCATTTCTGACTCTGATTCTGTTGACTGCTTTGTCTAATAACAGTGTATTGTTATTTTTCTTGTTTCTTCTTTGTCTTGTAATTTTTGGTTAAAAGCTATACATCTTGTGTAAGAGCAGACTGAGGTATTTATGCCTGAGAATGGGCATACCTCTTCTGCTAGACCTTTAGTGTGTGGAATTGAATCAATCTAGTCAGGAGTTGAACTGTTTGTATTTTATTGTGCTATGGTTAACTTCAGCAACCCACCAGTTTAAAATTCATCTGGTATTACCTTGTGCTTAGGGTAGCAGCTAGGTTGTTGGGTGCTTTCTTTTTCAATGTTCTTGTTCCACCCACAGCTTTAGGCTTTTTCTCAGAGTCTGTGCTCAGAGGTCTCTCTCCTTGTTCTTGACTCACTCTCACACTTTTGACACTTGTTTATTGGTGCTTGCTTGTCTTTAATGGTGGGAAGGTGGAGATATTCTTTATTGTTCTGGTTTAGCCATTGTTTCTACCATTATAGGTTGGCTGTTTACCCCTGGGATCAAGGATCAGGCTTTCCTCCTCCCACAATTTCTCTCATAGTTTTCTGTCCCTTCCCCAAAAAGATGGTTTTATCTATTCCCTTCCCCAAAGAAGGTGTTTTGTCCTAGCATAGTTAGGTTTTGTTCTGTAGGGGAGAAGAACCAAGACTTGGAGGCTTAGGCAATGTAGAAACTGCTCTCTTCCTCAGGTTTGTGCCTTAAGGCTCTGTCTAGTCTTGCTCCTAGTCTATCCCATAAGTACCAGTGAGGTCTGTGGAGTGAATGAGAGCTTCCCTTTTGGGGTCCCTTACAGTGATTTTATAGTTTCATAGCCTATACTTGGCCCTTAGCAATTTGTTAAGATTTTTTAGCATTTTTTTTTTTTTTTTTACAAAAAGGGATCATACACTTCATGATGCTTTTTTCACTATCCATATATTTAGGGCATCTATACACCCCAATAAGTATGTATCTATATCATTTTTCATGGCAAGATATTATTTCTTAAATAGATGTACCATAAATATATATATTATTGTATATTTAGGTTGTTTCTAGTTTCCTACATTTATAAACTATGCTGTAAATATGTTCACACAAGTATCTTTATATGTTCACCAGTGAATAATAGTAATAGCTAACGTTGTGTGATTACTATTATGTACTGGATGTTCTAAACTATAGATGCCATAGATCCTCACAATAACCCTATAAGGTAAAAATTATGATCATTTCTATTTAAAGATGAAGATACAATTTTTGCGCAAACTCTATCAGATTATCTATAGGTGATTTTAGCCCTTTTTACTCAACATGTCTTCCAACGTAAACTTACGTAAGAGGAAAGAATGAAAAAAGTACACCCTGCTGAATGCGTTCCACACTTTGTGTGTGTGTGTGTTTGTACCTGGATAATGTTCTACAACATAAAAAATAGAATGGGACATTACTATATTATGACCATATTATGACTATTTGACTTTTAACCACCTTATGAAGGTCTTAGGCAGGAAAGCTGTTACCCACTATTTTATAGCCCAAGCGCCAGCTTACTAAGCATTATTTTTAATAAATAAATGAATATATTAAGATGCTAAACATTAGAAACAATAATTCTAAATGTTTACTCTAGTCATATTTA
This sequence comes from Ailuropoda melanoleuca, assembly GCF_002007445.2. NCBI lineage: Eukaryota > Metazoa > Chordata > Mammalia > Carnivora > Ursidae > Ailuropoda > Ailuropoda melanoleuca. Next base: position 109,904,104 of record NC_048224.1, on the reverse strand, counting down.
TTTCTACCTAATGCTAAATGAACACAATATATACATATTTTCTCTAACTACATGATTTCTAAAGATAATTTAATTCATAATTCAGGCATAACAGCATACATATAATATTTTCAATTTCAGTAAAAATTTATATGATAATTCAGGAAGAGGCTGTCAAGTAATATTTCAAGAGATGAAATGACTTTGATATGAAGTGTGCTATTATGGAATCTTAAAATTCCTAGGCTTTCTTCCTAGAATTACAACAATTAAAGACACACACATCAAACTTTTAAATTTTCATATGAACTGTCAATGCAATTGCTTAAGAAACCAAGGTAGCCTTGCTTTCAAAATATGAAAATTTAAACTGTAAAATGAATCTTGAGACTAGATATCCAATTTTTCACATTGTCTTCCATACTAATTGGAAAAAATCAAATATTTACTGTTTATTCCTGAGTCTTTCAGAAGAGGCATAATAAAGAGCTCACTTCCTCGGTTTTCAGTTCTGGTACAGGAATCCAAAATTGCTACAGAAATTATGTACTTCTCTAAAATTATTAAAAACATCCAACATTTGCCAGGACTTTAACATTGAACCTGCACCCCCTCTGCTGTGTGCATAATGCAACAGTATAATGTGACTACATATAAAACACTTCACATGTAATATAAATGTATCTCTTTATTACATAATGTTTGAGAAAACCTAGAATAGACTTTTCAGAACCCTAGGCATCTTAAAAGCAGAGTAAATGTTTTGCTATTTACAAAGAACTTTAGGAATTTAATAAGTTACTGTTGCATGAAAGAATTAGGTATAAACATTCATTTTAAGAGATTTTTAAGCATTCTCATTCTGACTTAAATCTTCTCAGAGTTAAAAATAAAAATATCAAAATATAAAATAAAATAAAATAAAATAAAATAAAGACACAAAGTGAGTTTATCATGACAATGTTGGGGTTTTTTAATATTCAGAAGCACAAGGACTTAGTTGACTTGCCCAAAGCATTCAGCTAGCGACTGTCAAAGCCAGAGGCAGACCACATGACTTCCTGGCTCTAAATTCAGTATTTTCATTGCATACAAAGCCACCCACCCATCAACTGTCAACTAATTTAACTGATTCAGAGGGAAATCTATTACTATCTTTATCTGTATTCTCCAAACACAATTCAAGAATTTGTTTTCCAAAACTTATAACTAGTTCAGAAAAAAGAAACAAAAAAAACCCAAAAACAAAATACCTGGATCCTACAAGGCCAAATTACTTTTCCTTCACAGGCAATGTGCATGTCACTTTGTATACGAGAAAATGAGTCAACTACTCCTTAAACTGTTTAAAAACAATAAAAAAATTAGAAATATCGTGAAGGCTAAAAAGAAATGATCTAAACCTTTACTAAAAAGGTAGAGAGTGTGTGTCCATTTAAAAAGGAAAATTACCTTCTTTCAATTAACGTACCTGTCTCTGTGTGTAGGAAAAATGAAGATTACTGTTTAAACTGTTTAACATTAACCAAAGAATTAGAAATATTATAAAGGCTAAAAAGAAATGATACAGACATTTTTTAAAAGGGGGCAGGGGGTCTGCCTAAAAGAAGCTGTCTATTAAGAAATCAAGTGTTTGGTAGGTTATTTAAGTGCTCAAATCTGAATTATTCTAAAATGCTAAAATAAACTAAGTATATTTTGGCTTACACCCAAAACATCTTCTCATTTTAATGGGCATCCTGTTATTAAGAAAAATATCATTATAAGCATGTAATTTTCTGAACGTGAAGGGATCATTAACTGGTAGACACTTAAAATAATTACTGTTTTCTGAAATATACACAATATGATAATCAAAAGACTGTGGTTGGTTTATGGGTAGGATTTTATGTTTAATATAAGGAAAAATCTACTAAGAGCTAACTTAGATATAGGGGTAACAAAGAATAAAGTATTCAGCACAACTCTGAATGGACATTTATAATGCATTACATATTTGCATTAATTTATTAGCTGTAGAAATAAGTCAATCAGAGAAAGACAATTATCATATGGTTTCACTCATATGTGGAATTTAAGAAACAAAACAGGAGCAGAGGCGGAGGGGGGTAAAGGTAAAACAAGAAGAAATCAGAGAGGGAGACAAACCATAAGAGACTCTTAATCATAGGAAGCAAACTGAGGGCTGCTGGAGGGAGAGAGGGTAGGGGAACAGGGTCACTTGGTGATGGACATTAAGGAGGGCATGTGATGTAATGAGCACTGGGTATCATATAAGATGATGAATCACTAAACTCTACCTCTGAAACAAAGAATACACTATATGTTAATTAACTAAATTTAAATAAAAACATTATTACCTGTGTTTAACTTTACTTTTAAGACAAAAACAAAACTTTAAAATTAAAAATCCTCCCTTTCTTCTTTTTCGTGTTAGCAATTTTGATTTATGTACACATTCTGTTGCCTTCAGAGCATGATCACTTACTAGCTTTGTGACCTTGAACAAGTTACTTCTCAGTTTTCCCACCTACAAAACGGGGTAAGATAGGTAGATCTTAAGTTTTAGAGGATTAGTATAGTATAACTATACTAATCATTAAAATAAGATGGCAAACATACTTTCAAAAGCAGTGAGGGTTAAGGAGATGAGAATATTTGGAAGCTACTAAGCACTTCAATTTCTATTTGTATTCACCCATAAATGACACTAAAGGGTTACAAAGAAAACTTCCTCAATTGACACTGTGGCACCCAAAATGATGCCTAATGTTTCCAAGAATCCCCAGTCACCTCACAGTGAGAATTTTTTGGCTTCAGAACCGACAATATTTGTGCATCTCTAGTAGAGAACAATGTGCACTTTCTTTAGGGTATCTCCTTCTCTTCACAGGGTAGAAATGGGAATAAAATATTTTTAAAAAAATGAAATTCAACTTCTAAAAATAATTTTAGCTTCTCATTACATATGCATTAGAAATCATGATTCTTTTTATTAACCTGTCGATAAAATAAATACTTGATCACAATCAAATTTAACAGTTATTTTCTGAGTGTATATGTCCTTTCAGATGTTAGAAATACCACAGAGTCTAAAAAATGGCACAAGGACAGAAAAAGAATTAGGAACTTCTCTAGGGCTGCCAAATGCTATGAAAACAAATAAAATACAAATGTGTGTGCATACATGTATGAGTACATGTGTGCACATGCATGAGAACATGTATACATATATAAAACATGAAAAGTTTTTAACTTGAAAAGTTTAAAATTGAAATTATAAATTAATTCTAAATGGATTTCTATAGATTTTTTTAGTAATTATCCATACAATACATTGGACTAACTAAATGTAAGGTCCAAATTTAAAATAGGAAAGAAAAACCAGATTCATGCAAAAGATGCAAACTTTCCTACAGAGTATCCATGCTTATTTGGCAAAGAAGACAAAGTGAAACATGGGCTAGATATCAAAAAACACAAAATACCACTACATAGCCCACGGAAAATCTGCATGATGGCAAATTCATTCATTTTGCTTACCTAATTAATCAAGATGTCCACAGCTTTTAAGACATTCCTGAAAGATTTTTCCCTCTCCTGGTTTTAACAACTGTGTTTTCTCACTTTAATTTATAATTCTCCATGTCAGAAATCTCTATTAATATAATGACTTATATCTGTACATGTTACATTAAATTCAACCTCATCGTTAAACTGGCCAAACTAATTCTCAGAAATTATTTTTTTTAATAACCCTTCAACAACTAATTTAATCTGTCTATAAATTATTTTTTTAATGATATTAAAGAACTATTACATGCTTGGAGACATGGTTTTAGTGTTTGAATATTACTCAGCCATCCAAAAGAATGAAATCTTACCATGTGCAACAATGTGGATGGAACTACAGGGTATTATGCTAATTGAAATAAGTCAGTCAGAGAAGGACAAAATACCATATGATTTCACTCATATGTGGAATTTAAGAAACAAAACAGATGAACATAGGGGAAGGGAAAGAAAAACAAAATAAGATAAAACCAGAGAGGGAGGCAAATCATAAGAGACCCTTGACTATAGGGAGCAAACTGAGGGTTGCTGGAGGGGAATGGGTAGAGGGATGGACATTAAGGAGGGCACATGATGTAATGAGAACTGGGTATTATATGTAACTGATGAATTACTAAATTCTACCCTGAAACTTATGTTAACTAAATTGAATTTAAATTAAAAAAAAAAGAAAATAGAGAAATGAAAAGAACCATTCCAATAACATTTTCCCAACTATTGACTAATTCTAATTTGTACTCCCTCCCTCAAACTCAGCTCCCCACCTCAACTTTACATATACTTTTAAAACATGCCTCTATCTGGGTAATGATATGCAGAAGGAAAAACAACAATAAAAAAAGACAGAAGAGAGATGGAGGCAAAAGTATAAGGAACTAGGATAGGAGTTTCAGAGAATTTCTCAATTTTAAGAATGAAATAAAATGAAGTTGCCCAAAAGATTTACCTTAAGTGTTGTTGGAATGGAACAAAGAAAATGAGGTACAGAAAGTAAATGGAGAAAAAAGATCAGAAAGTGTAATTTCAGATTTCTTAACAAAAGTGGACTATTATGCAGCTTAAAAGGCATACTTTTCATCAGAGTTCAATTTATGTTTCCATCTGATTATTCCAAGAATATTAGGAACTTAAACCGTACATTATATAAGAACTAAGTTTCTTCCTAATTGGTTTAGCTTCTTTCAAAGACAGGAAAGAAAAAAAAAAAAACCCTTAAAGAAGGGAAATAAATGTGAACATCTTAATTTACCCTAATTCTAACATAATCAAAATCACTCAAAACTGTACTACAGAGTAAAATGAAGCCATGCAAACTATACATCGACGGCGAATGAAAATGAAACCTGACAGTTTTTCCCCACTGACAGTCTGCACTGATTGAGCCAAAAAGCCAATTAAATACACACACATTTTATCTTTAACCATGTATACGTGTATGAACACATACTTGAAATCACAATTTACCCATTGCTTACGTAACAGTCAAGTAAACTTCCTCTTATAGGACAAACAACAGTAACCAAAATACATTACCATCATAAATAAATTACAATTTAATTTCATGATTTAAATTAATTCTGTAAACTTTTACTAAAGATCTTTAACTGTCATTAGCAATCAAACTTACTATTTCCCTCTATCACACACGCTAAAATTTAAAAATAGAATTCAGCACTGGCAAGGGTTATTTTTGAGGCCACCTCCACTGAAGTGAGAGATCCTTAAAGACACAAACTATGTCTTATCCATCTTTGTACATACAGCTCCTAGCACAGTGCCTGGCATTATAAGTGCTCAAACAGGTTACTTGTTTGATCAAATGAAAGAAAGACAATTTTATATTCTGTAACAAGAACCTTAAAAATATTCATCCCTGGGGAGCCTGGGTGGCTCAGTCGGTTAAGCGACCGCCTTCAGCTCAGGTCATGATTCCAGGGTCATGGGATGGAGCCCCACCAGCAGGGAGCCCGCTTCTCCCTCTCCCTCTGCCTGCCGCTCCCCTTACCTGTGCTTTCCGTCTCTCTCTCTGTCAAATAAATGAATAAAGTCTTTAAAAAAAAAAAATGCTCATCCCTTTGCCTCAGTAATTCTACCTATAAGAAACTACCTTAAAGAAAGAACCTAGAATGAATCTTGGATAAAGAAAGATATTTTAATGATGTTATAGTTTTAACTTGAAAAACTGAAAACAATACAAACATCAAAAGTTAAAAAAAAAAAAACTGGAGAGTAAATTATGGTTCATTCACATGATAGTAAACAGCCACAAAGAATTTTTTATGAGGAGGTCTTGATGAGACAAGAAAATGCTCATGACAAAATATAAAGAAAAAATCCCACAAAATTCTTTGGTCTCAACTATTTTATTAATTTTTTTAAAGATTTTATTTATTTGACCCAGAGAGAGAGAGAGAGAGAGAGAGCGCACAAGCAGGGGGAACAGCAGAAGGAGCTGCAGAGGGAGAGGAAGAAGCTGACTCCCCATGAGCAGGCTGCACTGTGACCTGAGCTGAAGGCAGACACTTAATGACTGAGCCACCCAGGCGCCCCTTAACTGCCTTAAATATAAACTTAAAAGAGGGGTACTTGGGAGGCATCTGACTCTTGGTTTCAGCTCAGGTTATGATCTCATGGGTCATGAGCTAGAGCCCCAGGATGGACTCTGCACTCAGCGCAGAATCTACTTGGGATTCTTTCCTTCCATTCTCCCTCTGCCTCTGCTCCTACCCCAACTTGTGTGCATGCTCTCTCTCTCAAATAAATAAATCTTAAAAGAAAAAAAAAGATAAATTTTAAAGGGGTGCCCGGGTGGCTCCATTGGTTAAGCATCTGACTTTTAATTTCAGCTCAGGCCATGATCTCAGCATTGTGAGATCAAGCCAAAAGTCAGGCTCCATGCTGGGTGTGAAGCCTGCTGAAGTTCTCTCTCTCTCTCTCTCTGTCCCCCTCTCCCTCTTCCCCCCACCCCAGCCTCTCTCTCTGCTTCCCTTTAAAAAAAAAAAAAAGATAAATTTTGAAGAAAATACTGGAAGTAATGTATATAAATCAAAAAGTATTTTTTGCTACACTTTCCATATTGGCATGTTTATTTAAAAATGGAAATAAAACAATAGTGCCAGTTTCTATTACTTTTCATTATTATTATAAACTTGAATGGAGGGTTCTGACCAGTAAAATAATTTTATTCTTTTGTAAAAAGTTAAACAATAAATTATCAGAAGATCTCTACTTTTATCTGGACTGGCTCCTAGACTAACATGGACAAATGACAAACTTTAGAAATTGTTTTTTAGATAAGCACCAACAAAATAAAAGTACAGTTTAAAGGCAAATTAAATACCTTTTGGGATTTTTTTCTTTTCTTCACATTGGACTTGCAGATTGCTTCCATTATTGTATCACTGATACTTGCTCACAATTTTAAAAACACATAATTTAAGTTCCTCATATCTCACTGTTCTTTTATCTTAAGTAAAAAATGAAAGCAGTAATTTTCAGTAGAGGTTAATGAAACATAACTGAAGTGGGGCTACTGTTTAAATTTCTGGATTAGCCAAAGTCTGTCTGAGTATCATGGTGGGATGGTGGGGTGGGGAAAACCATACAAGCAGACAACTGGTCCACAGTAGCATATTAAGGCCAATCTTCTGAAAACACTACTGTACCTGGGTGGTTTGACTTACTGATTTCTCATTTAGTCTACAAATCTCAACATGCACTAAAGGCTGCCGTGGCCTCCCCTGAACATGTTCTGACAGAGTACCAACGACGTCAATGACGACTACCATTGCAATTACACTGTTATTACTGGCGCCTCTCCCTCTAACACTAATGTGCCCCAGGGATTTATTGTGGTCCACCACTATTCTCCCTCTCTAAAATTCTCAAGGTTCTAACTACCACCCAAATACAAAAGATTTCAGATATCTCCCCAAAGCTCTAGGCTGCACATCCAGCTTCTACACCGATGACCCATAAACTCGCCTTAAATTCAATATGCTGAAAACTAAACATGCCATCTTTGGTGGCTCCCCGCCGCCTAGAAATCCAAGCCCCCTCCTTGATCTGGCTTCACCTTATTACCTCTTCCTCTGCCTCCTCCTCTGGCACTCATATTCATTTTTCTGAATGCCTAATAAAATTACCACCTAATATTTATTGAAGGTCCGTTACATGACAGGCGCTATTCTAAGCACCTTATATGATTAACTCATCAATCTTCACAACAATCCCTTAAGGTAGATGCTACTATTCCCACTTTATACTGAGGAAAGTATCTTGCCTAAGCTACAAAGTAGTGGAGTCAGCATACAAACCTATATCCTGTGCTCCTTACCTTTCATATGTAATTTCTCATAAATGCCTACACATGCCAAGCACTGTCCTGGGTATTCAAGGTGAATGGGACAAACAAGGCCCATGAGCACATGGGGCTTACAGTCTAGTAAGTAAACAGAAGAAACAAACAAACAAAAAACCTTACTATAAATAATTTAGAAGTGCCAGGAAGAAAATAAATAGGATTTTATGACAGAAAATTCGCAGAAGTACATAAACTTAACAGTGATAAAAGAAAAGCCTCTTTGAAAAAACAACTTTTAAGAAGTGACCTCATGGATAAGAAGGTGCCAACTACACAAACAGGAGTGATGTATCCAGAAGAGTAGTGAATCAATAGAAAGCAGAAAGATGGTGTTATAGATTGAACTGTGTTCCCCAAAATGCTTATGTTGAAGCCCTGACCCCCAAAGTAACTGTATTTGAAGTTAGGGTCTTCAAGGGTGTAATTAAGGTTAATAATGTGGGACTCTAATTGGATAGGACTGGTGTCTTTACAAAAAGAAGAGGAGATACCAGAGATTAATCAATCAATCGATTGATCGATCAATCGATTGATCCATCAATCTCTCTCCCCCTCTCTCCACATGCACACAGAGGAAAGGCCAGGTGAGGACACAGCGAGAAAGTACCCATCTACAAGCCAAGAAGAGAGGCTCACCAGAAAACGACCCTGATGGCACCATGATATTGACTTCTAGCCTCCAGAACTGTGAGAAAATAAACTTCTGTTGTTTAGGCCGTCCAGTCTGTGATATTTTGTTATGGCAGCCCAAGCAAACACTTACAAATCAGAAAGACTTAGTTGTTTTCCAGGAACTGACAACAGTGTGCTAGAATACAGAGACAATGGAGATAATAATAAGTTTAAAACTCTTAAGCCCATAGATGGCAGATGAACCTGAAATGAGATGATCACAAAAATAGTACCTGGTGCAAAAGTTTTAAGCTGGCTCATAAGGGACTGAAAATGTACGCTGTGGGTTTTTGTTCTCTCAATGATGGGAGTCATTAAAATAGTGACTAAAATATAGCAATTTATATTTCACCATGGAATGCACAAAACAGCCCCACACAACAAAGAACTGAATCCTTCCCAAAATGTCAATAGTGCCCTACTGAAGAACAATGGCAAATAAGTATGCCTTGTTTACATAAAGGACTATGGGAAAAACAAGGGTTTTGGGGGGGTTGTTGTTTTTTGGTTCTTACATCACTAAGGATAGTTCTGAGGGAATTATGGTTAAATAATAAATATGTGTGGGGCTCATGTGCAAGGAATGGTGTTGGATATTTTGGAGCATATCCAAAGGAACCAGCTACCAATCCTAGGCCTAAGAGCCACTGTAAGGTAGATATGACACCCCATTTCATCAAATCTAAGGTACCAGTCGTTATAAGATGTGTCACATTTTATGCACAACTAAGCAAGTAAATTACAACATTAACTGTAAAAATACATCCAATTTCAGGGCTGTTAAAATGTAGAGAAAAAAGTGAAAAAATATACATCTTAAATAAATGAAAAAGAATATAAAAATAGCTAAATGCAAATAACAGAAGTCATATAAAAGAGTCCATAGGAGGAATGGATTGTTTCATGCAGAAGGTAGCATTTAAGCCAAATCTTGAAGAATGGGTAGAAGTAGGAAGAGCAGAGATTGACGAAGGAATATTTTTAGCAAGAGTAAATTGCAAGAGGTAAAGCATAGCAACAATAAAGTGAGGGATGGCAAGAGAGAAATATTTAAAGAGAAAACACTGTTGAAAAGTTAGAAGGACAAGGGCTAGGAAACCTTAAATACAGCCAGGCTAAAGAGGCTGAAATTTATTGTACATGCTTGGGGAATGGTTCTCAAACGCTTTTTTTTTTTTTTTTACCCCAATACACTCTGGGGCTATAGTACACCTAAAAAATAGGGCCACTCTAGCAGCGATCTTCAACTATAGGATACAAAATGAGCAAAAGCAATTAATTCTTCTGAGAGTAAATTTAGAAAAAGCTGTCCAGAAAATTCTAACTTCTACCCATACCTCACCTTGAACATCACTGCTTTCTACACACTAAAAAAAACCAGAAAAATGTGAGTACCCAGAATAATCAAGTTATATTTCAGGAAAGGTAATCCAGGAGAACTGTGTAAAAATAAATGACTATTAGAATAAAGATTAAGGACTGAGAATCTACATAGAAGCTGATCTTCCAGGAAGAAGTTAAATAAATTCTATTAGATTAGTGATAATGGGGAAAATGTATGATGCAACTATTACAAGAAACAGGAAAAATAAAGGAAAGAAGAAGCTTCAAATCCAACATAATAAGTTCAAACAAGGACAAGTGCATTTCAAAATACTGGTGGTCATTTGGGTGATGTCTAAAAGGCATCCAAGATTAAGAAAAGCAGAATTTAGGTCTGGAAAAAGCTATGAACATCATCTAAAAAGAGTCATTGAAGCATAATATGGATAAAGCCACCAAAAAGAAGGCAAGAGAAGATATTGCAAAGAGAAGTTTTTCAAGTAAACATGTATTAAAGCATTTAATAACTTTATTACAAATAACTATCTTCATATTTTATAATAATCTCATGCTGATCATCATCATTGCTAATTTTAATACTATAAGTTTATGAACAAAAAAGCAAAGCATAGTGAAGATTAAGAATATCCTTAGGATTATACAAAGCAATTAAAAAAGAGAGCATTTCATTAATTTCCAACCTGGTGTTACAGTCATTTAGAGATGCCGTGTGTGTGTGTGTGTGTGTGTGTGTGTACGTGTGTGTGTGTGTGTACGTGTGTGTGTGTGTGTGTAAACTTAGTCAAAAAGCAAGAGTCTACACCCCTGAAAACAGAATTTGAGAGCAACCTAGACGGCATAATTATATGGGGAATTAGTGTTGAAATTCCTAGATGGATTTACTATAAACACTCAGTTACCCAGTTCAATCTATGAAAAACTATAGTTATATCATAGTATTGAACTGTTTTCTCCTTAAAAAACAAAACAAAACAAAAAACAACTTTTGGGAGATAGTGAAAATATTTAAGAACAGTATTTTTAAATCAAATATTTTTCAGGTATTTTTTTTCAAGTATTGTTAAAGCATAAAGGCAATATGATCTTTGTACGTGAAAAAAACATGGTTTCAAGTCATGCATGGATAAGAAAGAAGAAAATCTATAATTCTCTGGTGTTAAACACTTAAATGTGTTACAAATTTACCAAACAACTTTAAACTCTATTCATTTTGACTGAAATACCTTTTGACAAACTTCCTCCAAGAGTGGGAACGTGAGGCTCGGAGGGAAGGAAAACAAATGGAAGACAGAATGAGGGTAACCAAGAAAACAAAACAAAGAGGCAAAAGAAGGAGAGGAGTAGTGAAGAACTACTAACAGAACAAAGATTGCAGAAATCATCATACTGGCCCAGAACAGATTGATTGAGCAAAGAGAACGATGGGGCTTTTTGCTAGACAGTTGGGCATGATAATGAGTCCTGGAAATCCTACAGGTTCATCTACTTGTACTATCACGCAGGTTATTTTTCTCAAAACACTTGGATAAGTCAGAAGAATCTAATAAGGAAGATGCAACCAGCCCACAGTCCGCAATCTGTCTAAATGACAGACAAACTGAGATGGCCAATATTGAAGTGCCTGTTAATAGCTTATCGATACACGTTCTTGAGCTACTTCATGACTACTTTTACATAAGCAGATTCCCTCAAAGGAAAAAAAAAGTCCAAGTGATTTTTTAAAACTACATGCCATATAACACCACTGTGGTTAAACTTACACACGGCAAGAAAAGCTTTGAAAAATGTGAAATACCTCAGTCTGACCTTCATGGGCACTGGTCTCATGAGTGACGCGAATAGCCTGAAATAAGAACACAAGATATTAATAGGAAAAAAGGACTATATCCAAATTTTTAAAAGAAAACAACCACGCTAAATTTTAACATCTAAAGCTTTGTTAAGAGGTAACAAATTGGAAGAAATTGAGGAACAGTTTAATATTAAAGAGTGATTTCTGAGTAACCAAATGAATTGCTCTGCTTTCCAACCCACAAACCCCTGAAGACTTAGGAAAGTGACTATCTGATGATTTGTAATTTCCAGATGTTAAGTGGGAGTCATTTGAATTATTTGTTAGAACTAACGTTATAACACTTTATTCAACGGGGACGAGAATAAAACAAGCATCTCACAGATAGAGACTGAAAAAGCTTCTCTCATCTGTTTCTCAGGTTTCATGCTCCTCTGCAGCTCTGGCTGTAGTTATGCTTAATCATGCAGCTTCAGTCAGCAGTTTAAAAATGTGGAGCAAAAAGCATGCATTTATCAGAAGCTAGAGACTTTAGTTTTCTGAACTAAAAAAAAAAAAAAAATGCCCTTAAAATACCCACTATTAGCAAAGATGAAGAAAATGGGCAAAAGTAGTAAATTTCAGGTGAAAGTACCTTTATGAATGGCAATTTGGCAATACGTATCAAAGCCTTAAAAACATGCAAACTGTTTGATCCAGCAATTTCTGTTCTAGGAGTTTACATGTAACTGTTCATAAGTATATATAATTAAGGGTATTTGCAAAGATTTAGCTACAATAATATGCCTTGTAGTATTTTTTTAAATAGTGAATAAAGAGGAAAAATACTGAATTTCCAACAATTAATTTATTGGTGAAATAAAATTCTGCACAATGGAAAGCTATGCAGCCATTAAATGATGATGTCAAATATATACTTACTGGAATGTAATACGTTTGTGATAAGTTAAGTGAAAAAAGCAAGTTATAAAACAGTATTACAGTGTGATCAAATTTTTCTTTTAAAAAATTGTGTATATACATATATACTCCCTATAGAAAATATTAATAATGGTGGCTACCTCTCATTGGTGGAATTAACTGGTGACTTTTATGTTGTTTATTTTACTTTTGTGTAAAATAAAGATGTTTTATGAGATCTGCAGTTTTAAAAAAAAAACAATTTAAGATAATCGAAGTATATAAGAATGCTAAAACATACTCAAATCAATGAATTTACTGGGCACAAACTCTGTGTAAGGCATTTTTCTAGCCAAATAATCTGTACACTACACTGCTTCTAATTTCAGAGAACTTACCATCTACTTAATAGTGTTACTAAAAGGTAAAAAGACCTTCAAAAGAAAAATAGATTTCAAAACCAATGAAATTTAAATGCCACTCTAAAACAATTCTATGAAACGGTACAATCGTTTAAAACTTGATTATGAGGCCTGTGTCTTCACACATGCAAAAACATTACTAAGAGGATAAAAGAGCTAAAGTATAGTCTGGCATCTACTGTTAAACCTTTGTTTTCTCCATTTGTCTTCAGCCTTGTTCCAAATCCCCAGTGAAAGACACACAGGGTATTAGTAGGCATATATTTATTAGAGGGAGGAAATGGTAAGCAATAATCAATCATAAAATATTTTTAAAATTTGTCTATCAAAATTTTTTTCTCTCTTTCAAAAAGAGAGATATCCAGCTCTGGATATAGAAAACAAGTGGCAATTTATCAACCTTTATGGATATTTCAGGTAATGTTATGTGAAGTACAAAGACCTTTATTAAGAGACACAACAAAATCCACAAGTGCTCAAAACTACAGTTTCAAGACAAACCCCCAAACAGAATCTACAATCCCACACAACTTTGCCTATAACTAAGATTGAGAAAGAAAGGTACCGACGTCATAGTTCTCTAGGTATCTGGCTCGTTCTTCAGGGCTCATTGACACAGACTCCTCGAGGAATTTTTTCAAGGTTGATCCAGATTCTGAAAATATTAAGAAAAAACTGAGAAGTTTTGCTATCTCACTGATAAATGAAAGTACTAGAAGCACGCTAACTTTTTCAGGTAAAAACCTTTTCACTGGTAAGTTGGGAATGTAGAAAATTGGGATTAATGATAGGCTTTATGTTGTTAAACCTCTGCTTATCTATCATATAAAAGAATGGGAAAGACTGATATTTCTTCTACACAATATACATTCCCATTATGAGAGAGGAAAAGGTTGCCTTTAATACTTTAAAAGAAAGAACTACACCACCACCTACTGGTCAATAAGTTAACTTTTAAGGGGGGGATGAGAGGGCAGGCAGTAACACAAAATGATTTACCAAAGTGCATCTTGTCTTTATTGTTGGCAATAGCATGGATCAGTCCAATTGTTCCACAGGCATTGCTGATTGTTTGTTTCATGAAATATACTGATGATGTAACATCTTGTCCCTGAGATTTTATTTTTTCCTCCTCCTCTGTTCTGAATACTTCATACTATTAAAAAAAAAAGTCAATAGTTACATATGAAAATAACACATTAAAAAGTACTCAAACATAAGACTGGGAAACTTCTAATATTCATCAATAGAGATCTGGTTAACATACTATGGCATGGAATACTATAAAGCACTTAAAAAAGAATGAAATAGATTTACATATTCCAACTCAAATTTGCCCATGATTACAGGGTGGTTCTAGGTCAATATATATTAATACGATTCTCATTTATGTTTTTAAAATTATCTACTTTATAGGGGTGCCTGGGTGGCTCAGTCAGCCTCTGTCTCATGATTTCGGCTCAACTCATGGTCTCAAGGTTCCTGAGACGGAACCGCGTATGAGGTTCTGCACTGGGCATGAAGCCTGGTTAGATTCTCCTCTCTCCCTCTGCCCCTCCCCATCCTCTCATGTGCACATGAGCCCTCCCTCTCTCTCTCTCTCTCTTTCTCTGGAAAAATAAAGTTTAAGGGGCTGTTTAAGGGACGCATGGGTGGCTCAGCCAATTAAGTATTTGCCTTCGGCTCAGGTCATGATCTCGGGGTCCTGGGATACAGTCCTGCGTCAGACTCCCTGCCCATCAGAGAGTCTGTTTCTCTCTCCTTCTGCCCCTCCCCTCTGCTCATGCTCTCTCTTTCACTATCTCTCTCTCAAATAAATAAAATCATAAAGAGAAAAAAGAACATAGAAGCCTGAACACTTTGTATTCCTAAAATATCCAATAGATATCCTTTGAGTGACTTTAAAATATCACTTATGAATGGAATGAGAATATACCAAATTGTAAGAGAGATCCCAAAGTCGCAGATTCCATTATATTCTCCGTTTTAGTACTTTAGCATTGTGTTCTTTCTAGCAATAGGCACAATGAGCTTTTCAGTACTGGTGATCCTCTAAAGAAGAGTCCTATTGATAAGGACAACATGCTTTATTTAAATACTGATGACCAACTAAATGAAGGAGACCAAATCCAATGTATTCTTTAACTTAAAAGAGTGTTTTGGGAAATTTCCAATTCAGACCATACACTCACATTTGTATCATACCAATTAAGAAATCCTAAGCTTTAAGCAACTGATTTTTTTTTCTTTTTATTGTTCTTTACAATTGGAGTCCTGGGATGGCTATCTATTGGCTAACTTTAGTAATCCCCCCCTCCAAAAAAAAAAAGATGAAAATAACATTGGACTAAGAGAGAGTAAACTTAAGTGTCCTAACTCCTCCTCAAATATCAGAATAATTACAACCCCACCATTAAAAGTAGTTTAGTCTAATAACGGATAATCAATAAGGAATTTCTAACACTGAATTTCTATATTATAAATAGCAAATATGAAGAAATATATCCCTTCCTTAATTTAATAATTTGTTTTGTACAACCTTAAGTAGAAAAGAGAAATATTTCAGTATTTTTTAT
Source organism: Ailuropoda melanoleuca (assembly GCF_002007445.2). Classification (NCBI taxonomy): domain Eukaryota; kingdom Metazoa; phylum Chordata; class Mammalia; order Carnivora; family Ursidae; genus Ailuropoda; species Ailuropoda melanoleuca. The sequence continues at coordinate 109,888,483 of NC_048224.1, read as the reverse complement.
ATATACTGAATTGAGGCTAATTAGTTATGGCATAAAGAAAATTATCCAGGAATTTCTAGAACTGAACAAAGCTTAGTTTTTACTTTTTGTGAGACTTGGCTCCATTTATTCCTGAAAAATAAGATGACCTGAGCATGTACATACCAAGTCATCAATACTTCACTTCTCCCACATCTTTCCATTTACTTCCTCATTTTTCACAACTACTGACTTCATCCTGTTGTTTCTAAGTTTAAAAATAAAAATCAGAAGGATATGGACTCAAAAGCTGTTTTAAAATGAACTTAAAAGTTCTAGAAAAAGGCCTGAAATATGGAGATCTGAAATTAAACACAGAACTCTAAGAACAGCTAATTATAATCCCCAACACATCCTAAATCTGCCAATTAAGCTGTATTTAAACTTAATGATTTCCACACATACTGAGTTTATTCTGAAAATAATGTAATCCCTGCCATTAATTACACCTACTTCCTTAAAGACCTTTTCACATATATATTGGAAACAGTTACATATTTTATATACTGAAATTGTGAATATTCTTTATTCATACCTTCTCTAAGACAGATTTAAGATTATTCTAGTACTTAACATTTCTAAAGTATATACAACAAAATGTGATTAAATGTGATATCGAAACACGTTGAGGCAAACTAATCATATTTTATAAAAGAAGAAAACTAGCCAAGTTTAAAAGTCTAACTCAGGGATTTATTGTCAATCTATAAATCAAAATCTAAATATTATCTCTTTAATAAAACTAGGTTTTTAAGATGTCTTTTAGATTTCCTCATTTTATGCAAGAAGGGAGTTATCTGTTCTTAAAGAAGAGCATGTTTTTAATTCAGCATTGAAAGAGAATATTACATTTACCAGAAACTTTATTATCTTAGTTAACAATTACCTTTTCTGTAATAGGGAAGAGAAGTAACACTGCACACACTGGTCTTGGTACCATGCTAAGGAGTTCAGGGTCCATTCCATATACGTCAACAAACTGCCAGTTAGGATGTAGACCTAATTGTTTGAGAAACTGGTAGAGGTTGGAAACAAACAAAAATTGTAGCATTAACAGGGTAACAATGAACATATATTACTGCTTATCTAATAAAAGGGAATGAAAGGTACAATTATTACTGATGTTTGGTAAGAATGAAGTAAAGCAGGTTTTCCATGGACAGGGTGGGAAGAGACAGCAATATATTTATGCCCACTAAGGAACATTAAATTTTTATATTAAAATTCATTTTTTAAAAATCCATTACTTTGATTGAACATAATAAACCAGGACTTCACTGAACACATACAGTTTAGTTTGGTTGATATGTTAAACTCATTTCCGGTACATGATTTTTAAGAAGATGCATTTAAGTTCTAGCAAATAAAGAATTATATTAGATGATCAACACAGTTTATCCTACTTACCAAAGATGACACTTGAGGTTTAAAAATAGACATATATCACATATATCACAAATACATCAATGAGCAAAAAGTACATAAAGCCAAAAAAGTCCAGTAATTATATGAACACCAGAAAATGCTTGATATAAGAAGTAAACTACAGGCTTCCTGACCTCTAGTACACAGTGAAACCTACTGAACTTCACTGTCTCTCATACATGGCAAAACAACTGTAAGGAAAGATTTGCGGTTTTGTAAACGCTTAAGATTTCATACGAAAATAAAATGTCAGACCCTAATCTATCGCAGAGAGAAAAAATACTGAGAATGATGTCAATTTCACAATGAAGTCTTAATACGTGTTTGTGTTCAATGAAGCTGTTGATTTATAAAAGTACACATCACAAAATAAGGTTTAGATGACAGAAAAAAGCAGGAGAGGGGTAAAAAAAATCATATTAAAAATACATCATGGGGCACCTGGGTGACTCAGACGGTTAAGTGTCCCACTCTTGATTTCAGCTCAGGTCACGATCTCAGGGTTGTGAGATCAAGTCCCATGTTGGGCTCCCCGCTGGGTGTGGAGACTGTTTAAAATTCTCTTCCTCCTTCTCCCTCTGCCCCTCCCCCTCTAAAAAATGCATCATTATATCTTACTTCAAGAATATAAGTTATCGGGGTGCCTGAGTGGCTCAGTTTGGTTAAATATCCAATTCTTTTTTTTTTTTTTTAATTTATTCGACAGAGATAGAGACAGCCAGCGAGAGAGGGAACACAAGCAGGCGGAGTGGGAGAGGAAGAAGCAGGCTCACAGCGGAAGAGCCTGAATATGGGGCTCAATCCCATAACGCCGGGATCACGCCCTGAGCCGAAGGCAGACGCTTAACCGCTGTGCCACCCAGGCGCCCCTAAGTATCCAATTCTTGACTTCCGCTCAGGTCATGATCTCAGGAGTGTGAGATGGAGCCCCATGTCAGGCTCTGCACTGAGCCTGGAGCCTGCTTAGGAGTCTCTCCCTTGCCCTCTGCCCCTTCTTCCCTCCTCCCCCTGCTCTCTTTCTCTAAAAAAAAGGAAGGAAAAAAAAAAAGAATATATGTTCTCATTGAGCTAACATTATCTAAAATTTGAAAATAAGACAGTGCCTTGGGTACTTCTCCCTGAAGAATGGTCGCATGTACTTGGACCATCAACTGAGATCTTTTAAAACCAATAGAAACAATGCCATGTTACATAAACAGTGCCATTCACCTCATACAGTCAGGTTCTATAAGAAAAGACCTTCCTGTAACAAACTATAGAAATGATCCCTGAAAGTATAGTCTGAAAGCAAGGGCAAAAATGAATTATTGGGACTTCATCAAGATAAAAAGCTTTTGCACAACAAATGAAAACAGTCAACAAAACCAAAAGAAAACCAACAGAATGGGAAAAGATATCTGCAAATGACATATCAGATAAAGGGCTAGTATCCAAAATCCATAACGAACTTATCAAACTCAACACCCAAGGAACAAATACTCCAATCAAGAAATGGGCAGAAGACATGAACAGACATTTCTCTAAAGAAGACAAACAAATGGCCAACAGACACATGAAAAAGTGCTCAACATCACTCAGCATCAGGGAAAAACAAATCAAAGCCACAATTAGATAGCAGCTCACACCAGTCAGAATGGCTAAAATTAACAAGTCAGGAAACAACAGATTTTGGCAAGGATGCGGAAAAAGGGGAACCCTCCTACACTGTTGGTGGGAATGCAAGCTGGGGCAGCCACTCTGGAAAACAGTATGGAGGTTCCTCAAAAAGTTGAAAATAGAGCTACCATGACCCAGCAATTGCACTACTGGGTATTTACCCCAAAGATACAAATGTAGTAATCCAAAGGGGCACCTGCACCCCAATGTTTATAACAGCGATGTCCACAAGAGCCAAACTATGGAAAGAGCCCAGATGTCCACTGACAGATGAATGGATAAAGAAGATGTGTGTGTGTGTGTATACACAAATATATACACAACGGAATATTATGCAGCCAACAAAAAATGAAATCTTGCCATTGCGACAATGTGGATGGAACTAGAAGGTATTATGCTAAGCAAAATAGGTCAATCTGAGAAAGACAATTATCATATGATCTCACTGATATGTGGAATCTGAGAAACAAGGCAGAGGATCATAGGGGAAGAGGAGAAAAAATGAAGCAAGACGAAATCTGAGAGGGAGACAAACCCCGTAAGAGACTCTTAATCTCAGGAAACAAACTGAGGGTTGCTGGAGGGGAGGGAGGTGGGAGGGATGGGGTGACTGGGTGATGGACACTGGGAGGGTATATGTTGTGGTGAGCGCTGTGTATCGTGTAAGACTGATGAATCATAGACCTATACCCCTGAAACAAATAACACATTATATGTTAATTTTTTTAAAAAAAGAAAGAAAAAAAAAGACCTTTCTAATTAAACAGCTAGTCTCCTTCTCTGTCTGGTGAAGAAACTAATTAATGATAATATGGTTGGTCAAAAATAAGGTCCTAGATATGTTTAATAAGAAATATATTGAATTAAAAACTTTTTTCAGCAGAATGTGTTCAACACCTATTAAGTTAATCAAGTTGCATGCTCTCCAACAGTCTGGGCCACAGAAATCAATGGACTCCTCTATATTATACCTATTCTTCACCTATTCCCACTCACTCCAAACTACTTCTCTCTCCATTCTCCACTTTCTGCAAAATTCTTAGTTAATGCCCTTCTCGATATTCAGTTTTATCTAGAAACAAAAAGAATTAAAATTGACAAAGTCAAGGGAAGAAACTGTGTCTTATTCATTTTTTTAACCCCATCCCCTAGCACTGTACCTGGCTAAACCAAAGATATTCAAGTTATACTTGTTGAACTGATGATTACATCCTTATTTTAACAGATACTCTTGCCATTTATATGTTGATGTATGTCCATTAAGCTGTGGACATATATTTAAAATATTCATTTTTATTTGTGTCATGTTAAATAGATAGGAAAGGTATATTTGCCTAATCTAAAACCAGGCATTCATTTAATCAACTCAGAATACTACCTGCCCAGTCTATGACCATACCACCCTGAACGCACCGGGATCTTGTCTGATCTCAGAAGCCAAACAGCGTTGGGCCTGGTGAGTACTTGGATGGGGGAATACTACCCGCCCAGGATGGAGAGCTCTAAAAGGAAAAGTAACATGAACCTTGATAAGATTTAGATTTGTCAATTTTATATACCCCATAAAGTCATACTGTCATAAAATTATAAAACAAGATGATGCACATAACAGAGTAATTTCACATCTGTGCCGCAAACAGCAAGTAACAGTCAACATTTTAGTGACAGTCTGGACAAAACTGACCAGTTACTGTGACGTAGAGGGCCCTTGTTGTAAACTGACTCCATAGCAGCCAAAGCTAATACGTATGAAAAGTACCAAGATCCAAGGCAGCAACTGTACTGAGACTGATAAATAACAAACTGAGGAATGAATGACTAAATTAATATAAAATAGCTAAATTTTAACTGGAATTACGCTTTTTAACTTTTTACTCATATTGCTAATCAAATGAGATTGATTTAAAAAATTCAATATCTATCAAGTACGTTAGTTGCATCCTCTGATCAGATTTCTGTGGACTCACACAGGGAGTCATCATATAAATAAAAAGAACAAAAGTAGCTATTAATAGTAACTACCTCTGGGAAGTGAAGAAAGGGTGAGGAAGGCCTTCAACTTTTACCTCTCACTTTGTTTTTTAAATCATGAAGCTGTCCTACATTGATCATGAAAACAAAAACAAAACCTGTGTTTAAAATTATCCTATGCAAATAGAGAAAGATTGGATGGAAATACTCTAAAATACTGACTGCAGTTAGCTTGGGTGGTGTGAACTCAACTTTTATTTTCCAGTTTTTAAAAAAATGTGTTATTTTTACAATAGGTATATATAGTTTGTAAGTTACAAAAACTATAGAACTGACACACATATGCTTTTTAGTTAAATTTACAAAACTGGGAGAAAACTCAAAATAACAATCTTAAAACTATTCCACAAAAATCTCTCCAGACTACCCACAGAGTATTCTATAAATGCATTCGCAAAGCCATCTCTGCACAATAAGAAGCATCCAGTTTGCATCAAGCAGGATAAACGGACTTATAATCTCTAATACCAGTCTTTTGGCTTTTCTAGACATTGGATAGTAACAAAATTCTGACTGATTAGCTCACTAAACTTTCACAATGCCACTAAAATTTTGGCCAGTCAAGAAAAATGAGTAAACTAGATTATGTGTCCTTAGGGGAGCCTGGGTGGTTCAGTCAGTTAAGTGTCTGACTTCAGCTCAGGTCATGATCTCAGGGTCCTGGGATGGAACACTGTGTCCAGCTCCCTGCTCAAGGGCAGTCTGCTTGTCTCTCTCACTCTGCCCCTCCCCTTGCTCCTGTGTCCTCTCTCTCTCTCTCTCAAATAAATAAATGAAATCTTAAAAAAAAAAAAAAAAAGAATACGTTCCCATAAAAGATCCTTAGGCCACTTATCTTTTTTATTCTATGGTCCAATGATAAATTTTTCCACCGAATAAATTTAAAATTATTTGTAAATATTTTTTTTAAGTATCATGTATCAGAAACCACACTAAAAGCTTTAATGTATTTCACCTTTATTGCAACTGGCAAAGTAGCTTTTATTATATCCTTTACCAGTGAGAAAACAAAGTCTGAGAGTTTACATGATTTTTCAAGCTCACACTGCCAGAACCCACAAGCAGAGCTACAGGATGCTCTCAGCCCTATTGACTTTTCTAGCCTCCTTTTTTCATTATCTGAAGTCTCTTTTTTTGTACCTTGTTCTCTAACTTTAGCTACAAAGAACTCCTTGCGTTCTCAAAGGGCCTATAACCATCTCTTCCCTCCAGGTTTTTGTACACAAACTAGATTTCTCTACCTGAAAAACTGTACCCTCTGCCCCTAATTTATAATGAATTCCTTCTCCTTCTTTAGGTGACAAATAACAAAAATTCTAATTTTATAAATTTAAGAAAATAGAAAATAATATTCACTTTCCTTTCAAATTTGTTCTAAAGTCACTTTCTCTTGTCTTTAATAGCCTGCTCATGGCAGCAATAGACTCCATACTAACGTGTTAATGATTTAGATTGTAACAGAAATTATACTTATTTAGTACTTGCTTGATATTACCACTAATTTATATTAGTAGTAATTGCTAGATGCAGAAGTAGGAGAATAGTAGTTAAATGAGGATAATTTTTTTCTATCACTTAACTGATTTTATTCCAGGTAAGTCCTACCTGCAACATGACAAAATATCCTTAGAAGGGACTGACAGCATATTAATCAATAGAAAAATCATTGTTTACCACATCCACTGAGACACATGGTTAGTAGTTGATGTCTGATAGTTAATAATGATGTCCATATAGCAAATATGGATCGATCATTCTTCTACAAACTAGGCATCATTAGAACATAAAACAGTATTTGCTCAAACTAAGAGCACAATAATAACATATGCAACTATGAAACTGTAACAAGTAAAAGGCCTAAGATTCCATTACAACGAGGAAATAGTGTTGGATAGATACTGCTGGGGTTTATCTGTGGTTTAATTTATTAATTCTCCAAATTCTAAGTCAGTTATTAAATTTCTATTCATTTTCTACCCTCAGTTTTGTCACTAATACATAGAGAATAAAGAAACAACCACGAAAATTTTGGTTAAAATTAACCACTTCTTAGATATTTGCCCATTCTCCCCTAAAAGCATGTAACTTCTTTAGTAAGTTTAAAATTGAACCATGCCAAAGCGAGCCAGAAATATACAATCATACACTAAATAACAACCTTTCCCTGTTTATGTCACCTCAGAATGGCCTCCTGTCACCATCCAACCTATTATGTTTCTCCTGATAGTCTCAATCACAGTACCCTATTTTTTTCATTGCACTTAAAACAATTGCTAATTGTTTGCTTACTTGTTTATTGTCTATATTCCCACTGAAATGAAAAGCAGAAAACCATGAATACTTTAGTCACCAAAGAATAACCAGCTCCTTCTCAGATACCTGGCATTATAAAAGGTATTATTATTTATATTGTGTTATATAAGTAGTATTATTTAATTAATGTGAAAAAGTACATTTTTTGTTTTGGGGGGTTTTTTTAGTGAATGAGTTTTATAGTTTATTAAGATTACCTCGGAAAAGTCCAATAGCAGCTGGATCACATCACAGTTAAATAAGTTTATATCTTAATAACAAATAACAATATCATCTAAAAACAGTTTTGTTCATTGGTCTGTTGATATGGTTAACTACACTAATTGACTTTTGAATGAACTAACTTTGCGATACCTGCATAAACTGCTCTTAGTCACGAACTATCATCCCTTTTACACATTGCTACATTCTATTTGCTAACATTTTGTTGAAGATTTTTAGATCTCATGAGGAATACTTGTCTGCAGTTACTCATATTATGGGTTGTCTGGTAATGCTGGCCATTAAAATGAATTGGTAAGTGTCCCTCCTCTTCCATGTTTACATAGAATTGGTATTATTTCTTCCCTAAATAATCATTTCAAGGGATGTAGAAAGTCATTTGAGAAAACTGAACACCGATTCATGATAAAAACTCTCAGCAAACTAGGAAAAAGAGGAAACTTCTTTATCTGAGAAAAAGTATTTACTGAAACCCTACAATTAATATACCTATTGATGAAAAATCAAATGTTTTCCACCCAAGGTCTGGTACAAGATAAAGATGTCCTCTCTCTCCATTCTATTCAACTTTGTATTGAAGGTCCCAACCAGTAGAGAGAATATGATGGTCTATATAGAAAGTCCCAAAACATCCACAAAAAAAGCCCCCAGAATAAGTGAATTTAGCAAGGTAGTAGGATACAAGTCAACATATAAAAATGTATTTCTATACATATCAATGGACAATTAGAAATTAAAATTTTAAAACAGTATCACTTACAATAGTACCAAAAATCATTAAACATTTAGGTATAAATCTAGCAAAATACGTGCAAGACCTAAATGCTAAAACTACAAAACACTGTTGAATGAAATCAAAGAAGAGCCAAGTAAATGATGAGATATACCATCTTAATGGATTACAAGACTCAGTACGTTTAAGATGTTAATTTTCCCCAAATTAAATCGATATATTTAGACACACATTCACCACCAAAATCACGATTTTTTGGTAGAACTTGACAAGCTGATTCTAAAATTTATATGCTAAGGCAAAGGAACTAAAATAACCTAAAACAATTTCAAAATGAACAAAGTGGGAGGATCCATACCATTCGATTTCAAGATTTACTACAAAACTACAGTAAGCAAAACAGTGTGTTTTGGGAAAAGAACACACACATAGATGAATGGAAAAGAATAGCGTCTACATATATGGTAAATTGATTTTTCACGAAAGGTGTAAAAATCCTTTTGGATTAAGTTTGAGAGCAAAATACCTCTTTCCTATGGCACTAAATCATTAGTTCCAAACACTGAATTTTTTCAGCCCAAAGATTTTTTTTCTGTTTTTACAAAAGGGTCAAAATGTTTTAAGGAAAAAATGAACAGCAAATTTCAAAGGGGTAAAACAAAAGAAAATGGACATGATAATGGACAGGGAATACCACCTAAAGAGTAATGTAAAAGATATATGCCGGTTTTCAGTTTTGTACACTTTTAGGTTACTAAAGAGACAAGAGTTCGGAGTCATTCCGAAAACATAAAATAAACTGCATACGATGAAGGATTTTCTGTCAACATTAAGATAAAGCATTTCTATCTACTTTCAGTATATAAGGAATTTTCTACAAGCTTTGAAAACCAAAAATCAATTAAGTATGTGATGAATCATTATTCCTTGGTGATGAAAAGGAAGACTATGGGGGGCGGGGGGAAATATATTGTATGATAAAAGAAGAGGGCAATAAAAAGTCAATGAGCTGTTGAGAATGAAAAACAGGTTAAGACAAAATACACCTGAGCAAATCAAAAGTTTATACCTGGTAGCACTTATTTTAATAGAGTGGCTGGGAGATGTTCCCTTTTCCCTTCCCCAAACTTGAACCTTCCACACCCGGAGGAACCTTAAAGTGTTTGTAGGTGGGCAAAGAATGGCGTGGGTCCCTATTACTGAGCTATGGTACCAAAGCAAAACTAAATTCCAGTTTTAAGGGACTGGAAGAGAAAGGGGGCGTGGTGGGGAAGAGAAGTGACTTGATGGAGCAAGAGAAGATGATTGGAAGATGATTTCATAGTGCAGGCGGTGGATGAAATTACAAGGACTGGGTGGGCGAGTTTACAAAGCTTGGAGTCAGGTAGTGTAGACAAATTAGTCACCCAGAAGGTACAAGGGTTGGGAAATTATGGAATCGGCACTAGCAGGAGGCAAAACGAAGACGGAAGAGGTATGGGAATACAGGGTCAACGTGCCACAAGCCTCAGAGCCGGAGACCCCAGGAAACGTGATGACGGGGCAATGGGACCAGAGGAGGGGCTGAGACAGCTGGGAGCATCTCCAGGAGCCAGGTGGGAGGCATACGGCCGTAAAGGGGGAACACCCGTCTGAGGCAGAGCAAGAGGGGCCCTCACTGAATCTAATTCCAGGTTCCTAGTCAGCGTAGAGATGCAGGCGAGGCGGGCAGGGAGGGCTCCGGGGTCCCGAGCGACAGACACCTCACTCACCTGGTTGGTGACCTGAAAACGAAACAGAGAACACAATTTATAGAAACAAACTGCTCGGGACTAGCCGCGGCAGCCCGCTCCCTCGAACCCTGCCCGCGGCCTCAGGCCGAGATCCGAGCCGCGCTCACCTCGGGATTGGCCTCCAGCGGCAGCCAGCGCTGACCCTCCATTGCCGCTCCGTCCGGCCCCGCTCCAGGTCTGACAGCAGCCGCCGTCGCAGCAGCCGCCGCCGCTTCCGCCCCCGCGCTTCTTGACCTGGGACCGTCTAACCCTCCGCCCCCACCCCGGGAGGGGAGCTGAAGAACGAAGAGGACTTAACAACACTTTGGTCCCTTTCTTGCTCTCTGCAGAGCCACACTCACGTCTTACAAATTAAGATACAATCTGAGAGGAGAAGAGAAGCCACCTCCCTACTGCACAAGGAAAAAGAATCTGAATCCACTACCAGCTCCCCTCTCACTTGGACTGTTCCTATCTGAGCCAGGCGCTCGCGCGCTACGCATGCGCCATGCGGGGCCTGGGACCGCATGTTCGCCCGCGTCCTCCCATTCCTGCAGCTTCATCTGGAGGCGCTAGGGGGCGCCTGAGAGGGAAGACGGCATTGCCACCCACACATCAGGAGTACTGAAGGCCAGGGATGCCCAGGAGTCATGTCCCAAAAGCTCATTGGTCACGTGCAGAGGTGATATGTTGGCCTCATCTGCTGTTGCAGAGTTGGGGGGGGGCGGTGCCTATATACCTATTCAGTTACATCTGAAAAAAAATGTCAAGCATCGATTATGAATCAGACTTTGCACTCACCATAGAGAAGAGGTGGACAGAAGAATGAAAAATCAATCCTAATGAAGTGATACATATGTGATAGTGGTAGTATGAGGTGTAGAACTGCAGAAATGTGCAGCTAAAGGCGGGGGGGAGGTGTGTCCAGGGGCTTCCAGCAGAAGGTGTACAGCTGGAGTGAACCCTTAAAACGTAGTAGACATTAGCCACGCAGAGAAGATGCTCTGAAGAAGGGAAAGTGTGTATTGTGGCTGTGGAGCCGGAAAGATGGAAGCGCTGAGGTTAGAGGTGATGCTGAAGGGGTTAGAAGGGACAAGCCCATCAAGATATCTGGGCTTCGTTCTGAAAACAGCAGGGAACCACGTAAGGATTTTACACAGAAGTTCATCTCTCTCCTCCACCAGACTATAAATCCCTTGAGGCCTACAGGAGTGTCTTTTTTAACTCTTCACATTGTTTCCCTAAAGCCTAGCCCAGGGTCTGATACATAGTAGATGCTCGATAAATACTTGAGTGAATAGAATCATCAGATATGCTGAAACATAATTTGTTAATAATGTAGGATATTTGTAAGAGTGGAAGGATGAGAGAATTAAGGCAATAACCATGGAGATGGAGAGGTAGGCACAGATTAAAGAGAAACTGTTTTAAGGAGGTATCCCTTTGATGAGCAGGAATTGTCAATGATAACTCCAGAGATTTGACCTGGGGTCCAGGCCATATTGCTACTCTGCACCCAGTAGAGGACATTCCAGGAGAGGAGCATTTAGAAGTGAGAAAAAGATAATTTCATTATGCTGAGTTCCCTTTCTTGAGGACTTTCCAACTGGTCGCTCTTTTGACCTCCAAGGAATTTCCAATCCTTTGACTCCTTTCTCTCCTTATCTATCTGATAGATTGCTGTTATACCTACCCAAGAGTGACTTGGTAAATCTGAAATGTCCAGCTTATGATAAGCAACCATAGTTGCATAATACTGAGCTGTATGGCCAGGCTTTCAGTTGCATGCCAGGGGCTGCTTTTCAAATGACAGGCTGTCAGCAAATGGCCTTGCTCCAGGACCCTGAGGTTCTGCACTGTGATTCTCTTGTTAGGATTACCTAAGACTCCACATAGCATCCTTACAGACCGTGGACTTCTCTAGTACCATTGGATCTGCTGAGACATAGGGCCAAACAGCAAGCAGCTTGCATTTCAGCATGGACTTGCTGTAGAGCACTGTCTTCCTCAGGGAACCACTCAAACTGGCAGCCATCCATGTTGCCCAATAAATGTGTTGCAGCTATATTTTCAAGTGTGGCATATGCTGCTCTCAAAAAGCCAAAAAGGCCCAAGTCCTCTGCCTCTTCCCTATTAATAGGAATTGCAAGATGAAGTAAGTTATTCTTCACCTTAGAGAGGCTGTCCCAGTATGCTCCCAAACTTTCAGACTCATAAAAATATTATGTAGTAGGCCCCTAATTTGTAGGATTTAACTTCCACACTCTGGCATGAATGTACCCATCATCATATTGAAGGCAGTATTTTTCAAACTTGAATGTGTATACAAACATCTGGGGAATCTGAAATGCAGATTTTGATTCAGTAAGTCAGAGATGGAGCTCAATATTCTGCATTATTGGCCTCAATTTTTTTTAACCCTCCCTTTGCCTACCTCTTTTGCCATATAACTTTGAAGTTTTTTCCCGTTAAGGGGCAAAGCATTGTTGATCCTCGATTTTTCATGGATTCTGCGTTTTGAATTTGCCTACTTGTTAACATTATTTGTAACCCCCAAATTAATACTCATGTCACTTCCACAGTCATTTGCAGACGTGCACAGTGGCAAAAAGATTGAGTTCCCAGTTGAGGTTGAGCAGGCAATTTTTTGCCTTCTTGTTTCAGATCTCGTACTAGAAAACAAGTGTTCTTTTTGCAATTTATTCCATGCCACATTTTTTTGCAGTTTTGCACTTTTTGTTGATGATCCCAGTGTACAAATGCTCCAGGCTTTGTGCAGATGTTCTTTCCAGTGTTCCCAAACACAAGAAGGCTGTGATGTGTCTTACCCAGAAAATGCATGTATCAGATACAGTCCTCAAGCATGAGTACTGGTATTTTTGGCCAGAAGTTTAATGTTAATGATTCAACAATATAATATGAGGGGTCTCAAACAGAAACACATTACATGAGGTTATCTATTGATCTGTTGACAAAAATGTGATCAGAAGCTCATAGGAACCAAACCTGTATTTCCCCTGGGAACAATGGTTCTGTGTTTAGTAATGCAGTATTCATGGTGACTTTATAGACCATACCTAGCACAAATAATGAGAATCAACTGTATATTTCCCCACTCCTTGACACTGAGTTCAGCCATGTGACTTGTTCTGGTCAATAAAGTAGGGCAGAAATAATGGTGTGCCTGTTCCAAGTCTAGGCCTTAACAAGCTCGTGTTTCTGCTTGCTGCCTTGTTCTACCATCACCTTGAGAAGAATGTGCTTGGGCTAGCCTGCTGGTCCCAGACACACAGTAAAAGACACCTGGAGCACAGCAGAACTACCTCACCTGAGCCCAGGCTAGACTGGCCAACACCATTGCTAACCCCTGAGAATTGTAAGCTAAATAAATGTTTGCTTGTAGTATGACGTTGGGAATTTGTATGTGTTGGGGAGGGGGTCATTAGTTTGTTTTTACATAGCAACAGCTCATTGCTATACCTGCCAAAACTTCAAATAATCAAATTAAAAGGAATAACCAGGTAATTGATACACTTGCCCTAAATTCTAAAAGCCAAATAAAAATGTGAAGTTTTACCCCCAGAAATTTAAAAAATGTATATGGTAATGCAACTTGAATTTGTTAATGAACTGTTTATGTTAACTAAGAGATGTTATTTTAGCAATGAAGAAGTAATATATATTCAGATTTGATTCAACCTTTACTCTTAATAGAAACTTTAGCATTTCTCATATGTTCGTTGGATCCTCACCACAGTCAGTCAAATAGGCAGGTGAGATACGGATGTCGCCATATTACAAACACGGTAGCTATGGCTTGGAGAGTGTAAGTTGTTTCCCAAGATTGCACAAGTGGCAGAATGGGACTTCAACCTAGATTTCCCACAGCAGATTTAGAATTCTTTTCTAAGCAGGAAAGAAGCAGGAGCAGTGAAGATGTTGACAAGCCAGGGAAGGGTACTTAGAAGATAAGCTGGGGATTGGAGGAAGCTAAAAAGTGTTGTTGCAACGGTAGGTGTGAGAATTCCTCTGAGCTGTCTATTCAGAAAAAATTCTCACCATTGACAAACCACTTAGATTGGAGACTGAGCCCCAAGGACATCCAAGTCAGCAGGAGGACAAGCAACAGAAAATCATTATTACACCTCTCTTCATGAGAGAAGAGTGTGAGGAGGGTTCGAGAAGGCAGGAAAGGAAGGAGAGAGAGAGAGGATGAAAAGGAGGGGATAAAAAAAATAAAGGAGGTAAGTGAAGAGCTTGAGAGAGAGACTATAAGAGAGAAAAATCCTAGAACTTAGTGGATGTCAGGGTATCTCATTTTATTTTCATTGATGATGAATGAGTTTGGACATTTTTCAAGTTGTTATTGGCTATAACTTCACATCTTTTCACCTTTGATCCATCCTAAAATTATTTCTTAATGCTTCTGTAGCATTTATTATCTATTCCTGTGCTTTACAACCTTTTCCCCCACGTGAAACATACAGATAAACAATATAATATAATCCATGCCCTTTTATTGACTTTAACACCAACAGACTGATTTTGATGGTTGTCAAAGAGTATCAAGGTTTATCACCATTTCCTACTTGACTAAACTCATAGTTTCATTTTCTCAGCCACTGATGAAAATTCGACAGCTTCTATTCAAAAACAGCAGGATGTTTCTGACAGAGCGATGTTTGATATCTTAACAAAAGTACTTGTGTCTCAAAACCTGCTCTCTCATCCTTGTAAATTTCTTTCTTATATTCTGAGGGATTTGGTAATTTATCCAACCTTGAACTGGAGTAAGATGCCTTTTTGTTTTATCTACTCAAGGCTGTCCACTTTTTAAAGGAACTATAGATTATTTGGTTGTTTTGTGAGAAAACAAGGATTTTTGGTCATTAATCCAATAACCCATATTTGCCCTACTGATGCAAGTTTACACCCACTGTTCTATTTCCATACCTAGTAACTTTTTGTTATGCCAAATAAAGTATCATCTTTTTAAAGACATTTTAAGTGGCAGTTAAACATAGTATACAAACAATACCCCTAAATCAATAGAAGTGTTGATCAGCTATAACCAAGTTCATGCATGCACTTGAAAAAACAATTGAGTCACAACTCTGCCTGGCTACCTGTCACCGTAAGAAGCCATCGGATGCAATGTGCAAGGGAATTGCTGAGATGTTAAATGTGAAAAAAAAAATAGGAATCTAACAATGGTAGTTATTGGTATGCAGTATTTGTAGAATACCTGACAATCAAATAAGGTTGTCATCACAGTGTTAATCAGCTCAGGGGATCTTCCAGGCTCAGGGCTACCCAGTTTTCCCTAGAGCTATGAGGATCAGTTTCTCTATACACCTGTAACTCATTCGTGGTGCACCACCATGACTGCTCACTGTCTTAAACTATTTATCTTAATAGGAATATGTCTAGCTGTTTTCCTACTATATGTGTATGTATCCTGTTATCATCTGCCTTGAGCCTGCATTGCGTTGCCAAACCACCATCCCAAAACACAGGTTTTTTGCAATACTTAAGATCATATCCAGGGCGCCTGGGTGGCTCAGTCCCTTGGGCATCTGCCATCAGCTCAGATCATGATCCCAGGGTCCCTCCCAGTGGGGAATCTGCTTCTCCCTCTCCCATTGCACCCTTCCCTGCTCTCTCTCTCTCACTCTGTCTCCCTCTCTGAAATAGATATCTTTTTTAAAAAAAGAAAAGAACATATCCAAACCTTACATAATTTGGCCTCATCTGCCTGTCCGATGGCTTAATAATTCTCCCCACTTGATCAAAAGTCATGACTACCATAATCTAGCCATGTTTCTATAAGCCAGACACTTAAACTACTTAGGTCTCATTTTAAATAAAGGACTCTGTAAGGTCTCTTTAAGCCAAAAGTTGAAACCTGTGTCTTGCAGGTTTTAGATATATGTACAAATTGGCCAGGTGAAATGAAAAGAAGAATTTGGGGACAGTGACAAACTGCAACACCTAAAACCTATCTAATACATTCTGACTCAGTTTTCAACATAGTTCATTTTGATTTCTTTGTTTGGTTTTAAATATGTGGGTAGGCCAGGTTTGGCCCAAAGGCTAAGAATTTGTGTAATCTGTTTTAAGATCTAAAACCTACTATGACTCTAGGATCAGTGATCATGGTTTATTCCCAGCTCTGCATCTTTGCTTATGTTGCCCATTCATTACTACTGCTATCTCCTACTGCCCCCACCGCTGCACCAAAACACACAGACAAACCCACACACAATCACTCATATTCTTGAATAGCCTGGAGTACAAGTAGAACATTCAGTTAGCACAAGGCAGCTGAGAAGGATTTCAGCACATACTCTGGGAGTTCTGAATCCCTCTGGAGTTCCCTGAAATTAGACTGCAAACTGTAAATTAAAAACAGAGTTTGATATTGCTGAACATTCTTGAACTTCAGTTTTCTTCTTTGTAACATTTATTTATTTATTTATTTATTTATTTATTTATTTATTTATTTATTTGAGACAGAGAGAGAGAGCAGGGGCCGGGGGAGAGGAGCAGGGGGAGAGGGAGAGGGAGAATCCCAAGCAGACTCCCCCTGAATGCAGAGCCCAATGTGGGGCTCCATCTCACAACCCTGAGGTCATGACCTGAACCGAAATCAAGAGTCAGACCCTCAACCGACTGAGCCACCCAGACACCTCTTGAACTTTAGTTTTCTCATCTTTAAAATGGAGACAATGTATGACAAAGACCACTAATAGACTTCTTTTGAGGATTGACTATCTTGCTGGTTATAATAGGAACCAGTATTTACCGAGTACTTACCATGTTCAGGAACTTTGCTATGGGCTATACATATGTGATCTCATTTAACCTTTAGTAAAGAAGGCAAATATGAAGAGCCTCATTTTTACAGGATAGAAAGCTGTTGTTCAGGAAGGCCACTTTTACTGAAATCACACAGATGAGTGGTAGAGGACAGACTTAGATTCGGGCCTATGTGACTCTAAAGCCTGCAGCACTGTCATAGGTTCCTATCGCTGCTGGAACAAATTACCACACACTGTGGCTTAAAACAACAGAAATTTGTTATCTTATAGTATGAAGGTCGGAAGTCCAAAAGGGGTCTTACTGGGTAGAATCAAGGTGTTAGCGGGTCTGTGCTCTTGTACGAGAGAATCCATGTCTGTTCCTTTTCCAGCTTCTAGAAGCTGCCAGTCTTCCTTGGCTCTCGTCCTCTACCACTGACACTTTCTCTCTGACTCTGACTCCTCTGTCACAATTTTCCACATATCAGGACCTTTGTGATTACATTGGGTGCACCTCAGTAATCCAGGAACATCTTATTTTAATATTCTGGGATTAGCAAATTTAATTCCGTCTGTAAATTGAATCTTTCCTTGCTATGTAACATACTATATTCATAAATTCTGGGGTTTGGGAAGTGAATATTTGTTAAATTAATTAAACAAGGAGGCCATTTGACTGGGATGGCTCCAATGCTGTGATGGCCTCTATAAAGCAAACCACAATCTACGCCTGTGAATTCCTCAAGTTTACAAGGTCAGAACCCCAGGACAATAAAATCACAACAGCTAACTAGGCTTTAAGCCATAGCCAATCAGTATCTTCCTTACTTTGCTTCCACCATTTTTCTATGAAATCTCTTCCTAAGCTCCTGCCAGTGGCCTGTTCCTAACCACTTCTGGTTTGGTACTGCCTGATAGGAATCGATTTTTTGTTCAAATAAATTCTTAAAATTTTAAACAGGCCTTAGTTTATCTTTTAACACATCTTTGGGGGGGGCCCATTATTCTGTCTACTACATCCACTGATGGTATAGAATAGTAGAGTGTTAGTAAATGTATTTAGTGGATATCTATTGTTTTTTTTCCTTCAGTATCTTTTCATCTAAGTTTTGTTGTATCACCCTCACCTCTCTTTCCTATAGGGTACGTCTTCTTATCCTTTTTGTTGCTAGTGACTCTGCCAATTACACAATTCTATCTCTCATGGCCACAATGGGGTGCAGAGGTAAAAAAATAGTAATGCATCACCCTAGACCCAGTATTGGTCCAAGGGGTGAGCATATGACCCAAATAGGCAAATCAGAGTCCTTAAGAATGGAGGTGGATGGGGGCGCCTGGGTGGCACAGCGGTTAAGCGTCTGCCTTCGGCTCAGGGCGTGATCCCAGCGTTATGGGATCGAGCCCCACATCAGGCTCTTCTGCTGTGAGCCTGCTTCTTCCTCTCCCACTCCCCCTGCTTGTGTTCCCTTTCTCGCTGGCTGTCTCTATCTCTGTAGAATAAAAAAAAAAAAAAAAAAAAAAAAAAAAAAGAATGGAGGTGGATGGGGTATATGGGTGGCTTAGTTGGTTAAGTTTCTGAGTCTTGGTTTTGGCTCAGGTCATGATCCCAGGGTCGTGAGATCGAGACCAGTGTGGGGCTCTGCGTGTTGGAGATCCTTCCCCCACATTTTCCCTCCCCCTCTGTGTCCCCCGCGTACCCCCCCAAGCAAATGCACAGGTGCATGTTCTCTCTCTAAAATAAAATAAATAAATAAATAAAATCTTAAAAAAAAGAATTGCGATGGAAGAGCAGCTTCCTCTTTCCTTGTGGATCACGAGCCACAGGCTATGACCTCAGCAATGCTAGTGGTCATATATCTATGGGCAGATATCCTCTTCTAGAGTGTATGGAGAAACCTAAGAGAATAAGCCAGCAGACAAACTGAACGTCAGACCACAGTTGAAAAACAGAGAATGGGCCCTTTAGCTATTAAAATCTCACAATTCTGTGAGATTCCTACAGTTGGCTCCACCTCTACATTTCAGAAGCCACCCCTGTGAGAGGATGATTTTGCTATTTTTCTCATGCTAATTTGAGCTGGGTTAATATCACTTGGCACTGAAGAACCCTAAAATAAAAGTTTAGATTGAAGTACTACTTGCTTCATGTGTGTCACTTTTGTTTTCTCCATTACACTGGTAACTCTTGTGAGGTCAGAATTCATGCCATAGTTTTGGGGTCATCCTCCTACACATCTGTCAGTGCTAGTTTTGTGTGTTTGTTTAAGAGCTCCAAAAAAATTTTTCTTATTTATATATCCTACTTACATGTAATCACAGAAATAAATATAAATAAAACAGAAGTTATGTCTATACTTCTTTAATTTTAGCATTTTCTTTTTTTTTTTTTTTTTTAAAGATTTTATTTATTTATTTGACAGAGATAGAGACAGCCAGCGAGAGAGGGAACACAAGCAGGGGGAGTGGGAGAGGAAGAAGCAAGCTCACAGCAGAGGAGCCTGACGTGGGTCGATCCCATAACGCCAGGATCACGCCCTGAGCCGAAGGCAGACGCTTAACCGCTGTGCCACCCAGGCGCCCCTAATTTTAGCATTTTCAACTCCATTAATAAAATCTGTGTTTTCCAAGTCTGAAGCTTGAATAAATTCTGATCTTTAATAAGATGAAGTTCTTAAAAATAAACAGTTGATTATATGTGCTGGTAAAGTGTCAGGAGCACAAGAACAAGATTAACAATTGGCAGAGATTGGCCTAATCATTACTGACATTTTACTCTCCCCAAATTTTTCAATAGATTTTTGAAAAGGGGCACTACTGTCTAAAAAAACAAAAACAAAAACAAAAACAAAAATCCAGTTTTAAAAGGAATGCATGAAAGGGGGCCCTGGGTGGCTCAGTCAGTGAAGCATCTGCCTTCGGCTCAGGTTATAATCCCAGGGTCCTGGGATTGAGCCCTGCATCAGGCTCCCTGCTCAGCGGGGAGCCTGCTTCTCCTTTCCCCACTCCTCCCTGCTTGTGCATGCTCTCTCTGCCAAATAAATAAATTTTTAAAATCTTTAATAAAATGAAAGGAATGCAGGAAAAATACAGAAAAACAAATCAACTTTTTAACATATGTCATTTTTTCACCTTTTGGAAACATTTTTATGTAATTAAGGTGTGGTGTGTGTGTGTGTGTGTGTGTGTGTGTGCAGCCCTCCATGGAGAATAATCCTGCCACAGAACATAATCTGATGGCAACCAAGAGCTTCAGAGAAATACCCCCTGACAAATGGAATTGACATACCAGTGGGATGCATCACAGAGTTCTGTCTTTCCAGACTTTCTTTACTAGGAAAGAAATCACTGGACTAATTCAGCGACTATGTTCCCAAGCCAGTTAGTACTTTAAATTATGTCCAATAACCTTGAGTCAGTGGCTTTTTGGTGCAGATTCTCACTGTTACATGCGAGGCATGATTCTAGAGGTTTTACACGCATTATCCAATGTAATTCTCCAACAGTCCTATGACGTTGTTTGCAGTAGGCAGAATTTTAAAGATGCTCCTCCCCACAAGAGTCTCATCCACTGATTATTCAATCAAATACTAATCTGGGTATTTCTCTGAAATTATTTTGCAGATATAATTAAGATTATGGACTTTAAGATGTAGAGATTATCCTGCATTATCTGAGTATGCTCAATATAATGATTTGAGACCTTAAGAACGGAACTTTCTCAAGCTGGAGTCAGAGATTGGTAAAAGAAGACAGCAGAGGAAAGATGATGCAGAAGGGGAGGTCAGAGTGATTCAAAGTTTGAGGAGGGCTTGACCTGCTATTAATGGCTTTGAAGATGAAGAGGGCCACAAGCCAAGAAATGCTTATGTCCTCTAGACACAGAGAACCCCACATCCAAAAGCCATCAAGGAAGGTGGACCTGCATAGAACTGAGTTCTAGCAGCAGATGGAAAACAGATCCTTCCCCAGAGCCTCCAGGGAAGAACCAACGCAGTCCCAAGGACACTTCACCAGTGCGGTTCTAGATTTGAAGAGACTGAGCAGAAACGATAACTAAATTCAAGGGGTAGCTCTTGATTAGGTTCTGGGGGTGGGTAAGATAGGAAACAGTTTTAAAGAATATTGTTGAGACCACTGGGGAAATTCGAATTTGGTCCACGTGTCAGATCACAGTATTTTGCCAGTGTTAAATCTTCGGAGTGTGGTAGTAGTATGTGATAACTTAGGAAATGCCCTTGTTTGTAGGCGCTATATGCTCAAGTATTTAGAGGTGAAGTGCCGTCATTACCGTATATGTAGCTAGAGGTAAAGCAAATGGGTAAAATGTTAAGTTGATGAATCTAGATAAAGGGCACACGGATGTTCATTGAACTACTTTTGCACCTTTTCTCCAAAAAAATTCAAGTTTTTCAAAATAAAAAATTGGCGAGAAAAAAATCGCTTTAACTCTGCAGAATGGATGTGAGATGCGTAGGGGAAAAGAAGACCAGATGAGAATGCATCCCGGTACTCAATCGAGAGTTGGAGTAGGTCAGTGGCAGCGTGATAAAGAAAAACATCCCCACCCTACCCGCGGCTAGGCCGGTGAAGTAAATCCGAGTAACAAAAGCCAATCATATATCTAGAGCTTCCATTGGCACCTCCCTGCCCAACAACTTCTCCAGCAAAAGGGGGGCGGTCGTCCAGCTGTTTTTAAACTTGGTGGGGCCGACAGTTTGCGCGCGCGCAGAAAGCGCTGGGGGGGCGGGGCAGAAGGGAAGAGTCCACGTGTACACGTTAGCAGGGGGAGAAGACATCCTGAAGTTGATCTGTTCTTCCCTTCACAAGGTATCTCCAAAATCTTCGGATCCTCTCCCCACATAAATGGCGCTGTTACTGAGTATCTCCTTGAAATTGATGTTTAATTGACACTGATGGTGAGTTACACAAATATGTTTGTTTCCGCTCCCCCCACTTCTGCGTGCGCCAGGCCTCGAGGGGCGGGAGGAGGAAGCGGAAGTGTTGGCGGCCAGGCGGTGGTTCGAGCTCTGGATGCTTGGTATGGAGGGCTGCAGCGAGCCGCGACTGGATGCTAAGTCCGAGGTAAGCCCTGGCCTGAGAGGATCCGGGCAGCGGGACTCTGGAGCTAGAGAGATCTTTCCCTAAATTGTGTTTTCTGCCTTCATTTCAGGTCACCAACCAGGTGAGTGAATGGCCGCCCCGCCCTCAGCCAGCGTCAGCTGGGCAAGGGGAGGGCGGTAGCACCTGGCCCGCCCCTTGCCTCTACCAGCCAGGGGACGATGCCACCGTGAGCCTTTCCCAGCTGTCTCCCCAGTCCAAGGCCTGTGTCTGCGAGTCTGTGACTTTCAACCCGCCTCCATGCATTGCTCCTTCCACTTTGCACCTGACACAGTAGCTGCTGCCATTGTAATTTAAGCTTCTCCACCCACTGCAGCCCAAAGAGTACAGAGCAGTTCTTGTTCTTGGTGACCGTTTGTTCAAAGCTAGGTATACAGTATTTTAGAATGTGATATATAGAGAGAAGAAATTGTTAAAATCTACAAAGATAGCACTGCATACATTTTCTTAGCTTTTAAAAAAGTTATTTTGAAGATGGAAAGTATAACTCTAACCTTTCTATGTCTACGTTTTTTATGCCAGAAAAAAGAATTTGAATGTTCAAGTATATCTTATGCCTCTTTGTTCTAAGTGTTCCTGTCCTGTTTCAGGTAATAACTTATTTCTAGGCAAACAACTTAATAACACATTTCCCAGAAGAAGAGTGTGAAAAATAGAGCGTTTTAGGTCAGGAGTTTCCCAGGCCCAAACAAACTATAAGAAAGAACCAAGATAAGAAATAACGGGAGTACAGTGATAGAGAGATGTCCATTGGCTGCTCTCTGTCAACTGTCCCCAGCTGCTTTTGCTTCTTAGGATTCCTGGAAGGTAGGGGGAACTGAGAAAGATTAATCAACCCCCTTATCTGGCTTTGCTCAGAGTTACTGAGTTAGTGCACTTTGATTCAATCTCTCATAAATCATTTTATCTATTCACTTAAACTAAATCATATGTTTATTTAAGATGTCCTGAAACTGGATTATGTTGATTATAGGCTTTTAAAAATTGAACCTCTTTTGTGTGTGTGGTGGGGGGGGAGGACAGTGTTTAAAACAACACAGATTTATTATCTTAGTTCTGGAGGTTGGAAGTCCAAAATTAGTTTTGTGGGGCTAAAATCAAAGTGTTGGCCAGGCTGTGTTCCTTCTGGAAGCTCTAGGGAAGATTTTATTTCCTTTTTTTTTCCAGCTTGTAGAGGTTGTTTGCATTCCTTGGCTTGTGGCTTCTACTTTTTTCTTTGAAGCATAGCATTCCAACCTTTGGTTCCATCATCACATCACTTCCTGTTCTGTTACCATCACCACAACTCTTTCTGTGACTCTGAACCCTTTGCCTCCTTATAAGGATCCTTATTACGTTGGGCCTACCTGGATAATTCAGGAAAACCTCCCAACCTCAAGATCTTTAATTTAGTTGTATTTACAGAGTCTGTTTTGTCATATAAAAGAACATATTCACAAAATTTGGGGGTTGGAATATGGACATTTGGTCAGGTGAAGGGAGAGCTATTTTCAGCCTACTACTCATTCCTTCTGTGGAATCATTCAGAGGTTATAGGATTGTTTACATAGAAGAAGCCAAGACAAAAACAAACAAACAAAAAAACCCAAGATATTTTACAAACATTAGAAGTATGAGACTTTAGCAAGGTGATTCATTCAATTATTTATCTAATTCAGACATAGAGCTGAAAAATATTTTTATAAAAGACATCATTTACAGCATAAATTGTAAAGTATCTTGTAATCAATCTACCAAAGATGTTTAAACCCCTTATGAAGAAAATGATGAGTGCAAGTTTCTAGTCTGGCGTGTAAGGAGCTTGGAATATGGAAGACATCACTTCATCATAAAAGCAGTAAAAAGCTGAAGAATTAACAACTCTTGGGTCCATTAGAGAAGTGAGGTCATAAGGCAAACTGCTGTCCCCAAATTGGAGAGACAGAGGTGAATACAGAGAATTACAACTTACCAGAACAGAAAACCTAAACTATAATTGATAAAGTGCTTAGAGGATCTGTGGACAAGTCTGAGAGTGAAAAGCTCAAGGACCTAGTCATTGGGGGAGGATGGGTGGGAACTCACACTTTCATGAGTTTTACCACCAGGAACTCGTAAATTGAACATTTTTCATGATGCAGTTTTAAATGTGCTGCTAGAAGAAAATGATTATTCAAGAATATTGTTGAGGGAAAAAATCCATTACCCACCTATACATCATTTATGTTTGTAGTATATGCTTTTTAAAATGCACCAGATAAAACTAATATTTAGGCGCCCCCCCAGTATTATGCATCAGCATACTGACTGTTCTCTCCACCTTTAAAATACACTCTAAATTCATCTTCCCTTGCTACTACCTAAGTGCAACCCTCCATCCTCTTGCCTAGACTAGTTTGCAGTAGGCTCCCAATTGGGTCTCCTTGCTTACTTTCTCAAACTTAATGCCCTATCCAGCAATTTGGATGAGACTTTTGCAATCTGTGGTAGACCAGGTCTTTCTCCTGCTCAAAGTCTTTTTTAAGTGATTCCTGTCACACTAGAAAAAAGTCTTACATAGACCATGACCTGCAAGGCCATTCAAAAACTGATCCTCATCTCTTATTACTCTTATAGTTCATGCCACTCCAGCTACATGGGCCTCATTGTTGTTCCCTGTTCATGTCAGGCATGCTTCTCCCTCTGTCCAGAATGCCCTTTTTTCCAGAGGTCCATGTGGCTTTTTTCTTCCTTTATTCTGTTCCCTTTCTATTCAGAAGATACTCCTCAAAGAAGTCTCTCCCAGGTTCTACCTAAATAGCCTTCCTGGGCCTTCCTGGTCTCTCTGTCCCTTACGCTGCATTTTTAAAATATACTTTTTGTACTTATTTATTGTCTTTCCTTCCCCACTAGAAGGTAAGGTCCTGAGGTCAGGAACTTTGTTTCATTCCTTTTTATATCCCCAGTGCCTAGAACATTGTATTATTTAGTAAATTCTTTTTTTTCCCCCTTCTCCTTAGTACACTCTTATTGAATATTGGAGCATAGAGACATAGTAACTGGTCCAAAGCCACATGGTTAGAAGATAGGAGAGCTGAGATTCAGACTCAGATTGGTCTGACTTCAGAATTTGAGCTTGTTAAATTGAACAAATCATAGTGCTATGTTACCCAGCACTAGAGGTCTCAGATTATCCAGTACTACATGTTCTGATACTTATTGTTTCGAGGTAGTTTATGATTTTCTTTTAGATGTCTAATTAGAATACTTCATCATAGGTGAACGATTATTCCTACTGCTTCCACTTTTATTGCTTTTGTTGCCAGTTTTGTGGTATAAATCAAAAGTAAGATATTCTATTGACACTCAGTATCTAGTGCCGTTTTCCCTCTTCCCATATATGAGACATGGTGACTTAAACTTGTACATTTTATATAGTGGTTCATAAATGTTTGTTTTTGTTCTTCTAGTATTGTGTTGGATGTGTGAACTGCCTTCAAGGAGTTTATGGTCTAGTGGGTGTGGGGGTGGGAGACAGATCCACAAATGACTCCTATACAAGGCAGAATGTTCTAGGTGGTAGGGTGAAAGAAATGACATGAATATTCATAGAAAGTTTGAGTAAACTAGGAAAGACTTAACAGCAAGTAGAATTTGAGAGGAGTTTTAAGATGTTTGAGAATTACATCGCCAGAGAAATGAGCAGTATGAGCAAAGGTAGAAAGGCTGCATGCGTATTTAAAGAAGGGATGCAGTCCTGTTTGAGGACAAGTGGGAAAATGGGGACTGTGCTCGGATGGTAAATAGCTCATGAGGCAGTAGACTTTATGAGTCTTGACCTGTGATATTACATTTGGTTAACCTATAAACAGTATTTAGAGACCGTCGTCTGGATTGGAGCCAACAAAGACTATAGGCAAGAAATTAGGAGGCTGCAGTAAAATTTAAGGCAAGGTTTAAAAAAACTATTTGTGTAGGTCTGTAGCAATGAGATTGGGAAGAAGGGAATAAATGTTGGCATTGGCTGAAATAAAATCTTGAATGCCTACCAATTTTTACATATTTTGAGAAAAATCAAAGTTGATCAACGTTTCAAACCTGTGTCACTTGAGGAATGGGCGTCATCAGTAGAGATGAAATGAGGATGAAAAACATTTTGGAGGAAAGATGATATATGTCTGGTGTTGGAGGGCATAGATGATATGAATTTATTAGTAGTGAATGTGTTTAATGGGAAAGGCTTTATTTTTCTGTATTATTTTTACTGGAGGTATTAGCATCTCTCAGAGGTAACAGGTTACGCAAACCAAATCTGAAATATCTTTTAGTTGTTTTTTTTTTT
>NC_048224.1:109793695-109861940 GCF_002007445.2 Ailuropoda melanoleuca | reverse complement strand
TTTTTTTTTTTTTTTTAAAGATTTTATTTATTTATTTGACAGAGAGAGAGACAGCTAGCGAGAGAGGGAACACAAGTAGGGGGAGTGGGAGAGGAAGAAGCAGGCTCATAGCAGAGGAGCCTGATGTGGGGCTCGAACCCATAACGCCGGGATCACGCCCTGAGCCGAAGGCAGACGCTTAACCGCTGTGCCACCCAGGCGCCCCTGTTTTTTTTTTTTTTTAAGATTTTATTTATTTAACAGAGACAGCCAGCGAGAGAGAGGGAACACAAACAGGGGGAGTGGGAGAGGAAGAAGCAGGCTCCTAGCGGAGGAGCCTGATGTGGGGCTCGATCCCAGAATGCCAGGATCATGCCCTGAGCTGAAGGCAAACACCTATCGACTGCACCACCCACATGCCCCTATCTTCTAGTTGTTTTTGCTAAAATTTCTAGAAACGAATATTTCAGAGTAAATAGTTATGAGAATACATTTTTATGTCAATATTAAATTTATTGACAAAGTTATTTTCAGCCAGTGATGTTTGCCCCGGTTTAGTTATTTGTGTGTAATAAACTACCCAAAACTTAGTGACTTGGAATAACAGTTTAATGATCTTTCAGTACTCTTGTGGGTTACCCAGGCTTCGCTAGGTGGTGGCTTCTACTCCCTGTCATCTAGGAGCCTAATTGAGCCAGAAACTCAGAGGGCTCACTCACATGGCTAGTGATGATATTGACTAAGAGCTAGCTAGAGCTGATCATTGGAGTGACTTGGTTCTCCCTACATGGCTGTTCACCTTAGGGTAGCTGGGTTTCAAGAGGCAGAGTCCCAAGAGCCAGTATTCCATAAAGAAGGAGGCAGACACTCCAGTTCTCCTAAGGCCTAGGCTCAATGATTCTTTTGCTATATTCTGCTGGTCAAAGCAATCACTGGGACAACTCAGATTGCTGCGAAGGGAAAACAAGCTCCATTTAACGTGAGGAGTGACATGTACATATAGGGAGGGGTGATACTAATTGTTGGAAGCTATCTTTGGAGACCAGCTACCACATGCTCCAGAAGTTCCAAACATATTAGTTCAACAAATATTTATTTGAACTTTTTTAAAAAAATATTTTATTTATTTATTTGACAGAGAGAGAGAGACAGCCAGTGAGAGAGGGAACACAGGCAGGGGGAGTGGGAGAGGAAGAATCAGGCTCTCAGCAGAGGAGCCTGATGTGGGGCTCGATCCCTGGATCCTGGGATCACGCCCTGAGCCGAAGGCAGACACTTAACGTCTGAGCCACCCAGGCGCCCCTTTATTTGAACATTTGAACCAAATGTTGTAGTAGATTCAGTAGTAAACTAGATGGATAATGCCCTTGCTCTTAGGAAGTTTGAATTTCCTTGGGGAGATAGGTAATAGATAAGTAAACATGATAATTTCAGGTAATGATGAGTGCTATTGAGAAAATTAAAAAAGCAGAGTATGGATGAAGGTACCAGTAAACAAGATGAAGAAGGCTAATGACTTAGCAAATGTTGTATACTTGCACTAGAGTAATATGAATTCTCAAGTAGAAATTTACTAATAAGTCATGCCTTAATCAATTTCCACATACAAACACAAAGTATAGTATAGCAGTGTCCAATAGAACTTTCTGTGATGGTGGAAATGTTCTATGTTGGCACTGTCCAGTATGGTAGCACTAGCCAGATGTGACTGTTGAGCACGATATGTGACTAGTGCAACTGAGGAAGTTACATTTTTTATTTTATTAATTTAAATAGTCACATTTGGGTAATGGCTACTATATTAGACATCTCGGGTCTAGCATGTAGAAGATGATATTCTTATGCCATCCTAGACCTATTTACTTTCTTGACCTACTAGAACTTAATTTAATTCCAAATAGTAATGTTGGAGCTAGGTATAATGAAAACTGCATAGAATAAGGAATCAGGTAGATTAGGGTTGGAATAGCAGCTATACTAGTTTTGTATCCTTGGGTGAGTTATTTGGTCAGTCTTTTCCTCATAGTATTTTTGAGAAAGGTTAATGTGCGCAGAGTACTTAACATTTCTTCTATTGGCAAACTTCCATTTTAAAAAGGAGAGAACATAAAAGTATTTTATGATTCTAGCAATAAAAATTACATACAAAGACTAGAAATAGGAAAATAGTTTTTAGGATGGAGTAATGCATGATTGTTTTTCTAATATTTTGTATTTTAAAAAATAAAAAATATAAACTGAAATGGTCTTTATCAATATTTTTCTTTATGGCTAGTTTTTATGTGATGTTTTTATGTTAATGCAGCTACCATATCAATTACTTTTTTAAAAGATGTTATTTGAGAGTGTGTTTGTGTGTGTGTGTACGCGCACGTGCACGTTTGCACACAAGTCGGGGTAGGGGCACAGGGAGAGGGAGAAACAGACTCCCCGCTGACTGTGAAGCTGGACATGGGGCTCTATCCCAGGACCCTGAGATCATGACCTGAGCTGAAGTCAGATGCTCAACCGACTGAGCCACCCAGGGGCCCCCAGATCAGTTAAATTTTTAGTCACACTACAAGTGTGACTGACTATAGCTAATTTCTTTGTTTACCTTTTAATCTATATTTCTTTTGAGATTATTTTTCTTCTTTGTAGTCATTTTTTTAAGACTTTATTTATTTATTTGCCAGATAGAGAGAGGCAAGCAGAGGGAGAAACAGGCTCCCTGCTGAACGAGGAGCCCAACGCGAGACTCGATGCCAGGACCCTGAGATCATGACCTGAGCCAAAGGCAGACACTTAACCCACTGAGCCACCCAGGCATCCCTCTTTGTATTCATTTTACTTTGGGATGTTATATTTTTTCACTACTAGTTTTTTTTTCTCTGTATATTTTCCTTTTTAAATCATTTTCTTAATTCTACAAGAGTTTAGAGGCTATATTACTTCATTCTTAATATCCTCCATAATGATAGTGTGATCTGTTCTGATTTTTCTCTTTTATTCTTTTCTTGTTAAAATCTCCAATGTAGTTAATTCCTACTTAAGGCTTAACCACATTTATTAGAAAATTTGCTTTTAGTTCACATTTAAATGTCAGTTTGTTTTAGAATCATAAACTGAATCCCAGCTGTCTTTTACTTGTGAGTACTCATTTTGCACAGTGAGTGTGTGGATGGTAGCTCTCCCTCTTTCCTCACCTGATAGTTCACCATTGTAATTTTTCAGCAGATTCCACCATTGTGTTCCTTAATTGATTTTCTGCTTGAAATGTTCTAAATAATCCAGAGTTTTATTTCAGACTCAGAGTCAAATAAGTAATGATTTTTTCTACCATTTACCTGTAGATAGTAAAGCATCAAGAAATTGTGCAGGCTGAATAAGTTTAAGAAGTGCTCTGAATTAAATTTTTGGATATCACCATTGATCTACTATAAAAATGATCTCTCTAATCACGAACTCCCTTAGATTCTGTTCTTGCATTTTAAGCCACTTATTGAACATTCCTATTTAAATATCCTCTAGCCCCACTTGATAATACCTTTGGACTTAAAATATATAAAATCTGATTGGTAACATGATATCAACATTCTCCCCCTACTCTGTACTCGAATTTTCATAGTTGTCTTTGATCTCCCATAATTGTGAAGAAAACCATCAGGGCCTAATGATTCATTCTTTAAGGATCAGGTTAATCCTACTAGTTACCACCTTAGTTCAGGCACTTAAAACCTCATACCTGGATGATTGTATTCTGCCACCAGAAGAATATTTTTTAATCAATACTTTCATATCCTTACTTTTACTGAAAAAAATTGAATGAGTTCCCATTGCATACAGGAAAAGTTTAAGTGTTTTCACATATTTTCCATAAGATAAAGTATATGAGAATACTTTGAAAACCTCTGAAAACTCACAATTTGAAAAAAATTATTGGCTTCATCTCTTTTTTTCAGCTTTCTCTTCCATACTTCCTTACAGGAGCCGTCCACCTCAAGGCAGTGAAATGCTCTCTTCTACCAGATATTGACTCTCTCCATCTCTAGTTGGTTCAGCTTAATATTTATTAAGCATTTATTCTTTGTTAGATGTATATTTCTGGAATATATAAAGAAAATACATTTTTGTCTCAATTTCAGTTCTGTTTAGTCTTCAAAACTGAGCTGAGAGCTTATGCTCTCTGTAAAGCATTCCTTTGATCACTGTAGTCTACAATAAGTTTTTCCTTTCAACCAGAAATGTGGTTTGTATTCACTGCAAAAAAAAGTACATTACCATGGACAGCTTAATGAATAATTTTAAAGTGAACATCTTTGTAACCATAATCAAATTCAAGAAATTCAAGTACCCCAGAAGCCCACCACATGCCCTTCCCCAATGAAACCTCTCCTCCCTCCTCCCTAGAGGTAATGATGATCCTTTTGTGATAATCACATTCTTGCCTCTAGTTTTCCTACCTGTGTATGCAGCCTTAAACAATATTGTGTTTCCTGTTTCTCAAGTTTAAGTGAATGGAATCACATAATTTTTGACTTGTTTCTTTCATCATTTTGGTGTTAAGTGTAGCTGAAGTTCGCTGCTGTACATATTTATCTATCTTACGACTGATAGACATTTGGGTGGTTGCGGTTTAGGACTACTATGAATATAGCTTCTTTGCTGTGCAGAAGCTTTGAGTTTAATGTAGTCCCACTTGTTTACTTTTGCTTTTGTTGTCAGATTCAAAAAATCATCACCAAGGTTTCTGTGTCAAGGAGCTTACCACCTACGTTTTCTTCTAGGAGTTTTATGGTTTCAGGTCTTACTTTGAAGTTGTTAATCCATTTTGAGTAAATTGTTGTGTATAGTACAAGATAGTGGTCAAGTTCCCTTCTTTTGCATGTGGCTCTTCACTTTTCCCAATATTATTTATTGAAGATACTGTCCTTTCACCACTGTATATTCTGGCCTCCCTTGTCATAAATTAATTGACCATATATGCATGGGTTTATCTTTGGGCTCTCTGTTACGTTCCATTAATCTACGTGTCTCTTTTCATGCCAGTGCTATACTTTTAAAATTACTATAGCTTTGTAATATACTTTGAAACGGAGAGCTTGGTGTCTCCAGCTTTGTTCTTTCTCAGAATTTGCTTTGGCTATTTGGGGACTTCTGTGGTTTCATACTTATTTTAGGATTTTTTCTATTTCTGTGAAAAATATCTTTGGAATTTTGATAGGGCTTGCATTGAATCTGTATTGAGTAGTATGGACAATTTTTTAACAACATTAATTCTTCCAATCCATGAGCACAGGATATCTTTCCATTTATTTGTGTCTCCAATTTTTTAAAGATCTTATTTATTTGAGAGAGAGAAAGAGAGAGCAGGAACGGGAGGAGGGGTTTGAGGAAGAGGAGGGAGGGGGAGAAGCAGATGCCCCACTGTGCAGGGAGCCTGAGGCAGGTCTGGATCCTAGGGTCCTGGATCGTGACCTGAGCCGAAATCAAGAGTCAGATGCTTGACTGACTGAGCCACCCAGGCACCCCTCTGTTTTCTTGAAATGTAAAGTTAGCTTATTTAGTTGAGACTTTTCTTGTTTCTTGAGGTAGGTAGGCATTTATCGCTGTGAACTTCCATTTGAGAACTGCTTTTGCTGTATCCCGTAAATTTTGGTGTATTATATTTTCATTTTTCTTTGTCTCAAGGTATTTTTAAAATTTCTCTTTTGATCTCTTCTTTGACTCATTGATTATTCAGTAGCATGTTGTTATGTCACCACATATTTGAGAATTTTCTAGTTTTTTTCCTTGTAATGTCTAGTTTCATACCATTGTGGTCAGAAAAGATGCTCGATAGGATTTCAATCCTCTTAAATTAAGACTTTCTTTGTCTTAACAAATGATATGTCTTGGCAAATGTTCCATGTGCACTTGGGAAGATGTGTATTCTGTTGTTTTTGGATGGAATGTTCTGTAAATATCTGTTAAGTCCATCTGTTCTAACATATTGTTTAAAGCTGATGTTTCCTTATTGATTTTCTGTCTGGATGTTCTATCCATTGATGTAAGAGGGGTATTAAAGTCTTCTGTTGTACTGCTGTCTGTTTCTTCCTCTTGGTCTGTTAATATTTGCTTTGTCTATTTAGGTGCTCCTATGTTAGGTGTGTAAATATTTACACGTTATATCTTCTTGTTGGATTGAACCCTTTTTCATTATGTAACTTGCTTTTTTGTTTCTTATAACATCGTTGTTTTAAAGTCTGTTTTTTGTCTGCTGTTAAGTGTAGCTACCCCAGCTTTCTTTGGTTTCCATTTGCATGGAATATCTTTTCCCATCCCTTCGTTTTTAGTCTATTTGCCTTCTTAGCTCTAGAGTATGTCTCTTGTAGGCAGTATATAGATGAGTCTTATTTATAAAAGATCCCAAGTTTTTAAAAAAGAGGTTTATTAATAAGCAAAGCTTTTTGCCCTATCAGCATTAATTTGATAGCAAAATGTATCAATCAACAGGTATTTTTTGTGAGCACCTGTGTACCATTTACTTGTTTAAGCTTTGAAAACAAGAAACAAAATTCCTCCACTCACCATCTTGTTTTAGTTAGCATCTTTTAAGAGCTGCATTTATCCAATCCTGTTTTATGCCCCAGCAACATTGAGCAACCATTGATAGAAATTAGATTAAAAGAATTAAGGCAGCTAGTAGTCAATAAGCATGTAATCTTTGGAGTCAAACAGACTTTGGTTTCAGTTCTGATCACAGAAATGTGTGAACTTACACACGTTATCTAAGCTCTCTGAAATTCAGTTTTGTCATCTGCAAAATGGAAATAATAGCCTATAATGTCATGATGATTCAGTGAGGCATTTAATACATGTAAACTACATAGCATGTCACCTGACAGGTGTTCATCATCAACAGTGATGAAATCTAAAACCACCTTATCACCCAGTGCTTATGCTCGTGTATGGCTTCAGGTCAAGGACCGTGGTGAGAGAGGAAACTGGAATGGTTCCCATGTGGGTCCCAGTCACATACAAAGATGGTATATAACTCATCTTCCATTTTAGGATTTTGGATTGTGGAATGCGAGGGAGCATATATGGAACAGAAGAGGGAGGGAGAGAGGCTACTACAAAGCATTTGTAGTCCCCTTAAATGCTGGAGCAAAATGAAGGGCAAACCAGCAGTACCACATCTTCCTTCTACTTCCATTATACATCTGGTAAAGATGGTGTGTGCGTGCGTGTGTGTGTTTTACTGTTGTAATTATGACAGTGTTGTTTTCCAACTCTGTTTATATCCCATATTGCCTCTCTCCATTTTCATTCGATTTATTATTCCCCTGGCAATATTAAAATGAAGATACTTTCTTTTACTGTGACTGGCATTGAGACTAAAAGTTCAGTGTGAGAGCAGTAAAATTGAATAAATATCTGCATTCATGGCAGTGTTATTACCAACGTATTGTTCTATAATGTTTCATTACAGCTTGTAGATTTTCAGTGGAAGCTGGGTATGGCCGTGAGCTCAGACAGTTGCAGATCTCTTAAGTATCCTTATGTCGCAGTGTTGCTGAAAGTGGCAGATCATTCAGGCCAAGTAAAGAGCAAGTCCTTTGAAATGACAATTCCACAATTTCAGGTTTGTGACTTCACTCATTCAATTGTAGTTCGTTGTTCTGTAACTGCTACTTAAACATGTATAAAATCTTTCTTAAGGAAAATTTTAATTGTTTTTGCTTACAGTTGTTTTGATGTGCTTTATATTTATTAGTACACACAGAAGATCTGAATTTATTTTCTTTGGGAATTTGATAAGTTTCAATATTTTCAATACAATGCTGAATTGGTGTACTGTCACATTTGATCACTTTCATAGTACTCTGTGAATCTATTTAGAAAATTTTCACCTTCTTTGGCAGGAAGATGAACTTTGCATTTAACTGTTTTACTCTTATTCTTTTTAGGCTTACTATTCAAGAATGATAAGCTAAATGAATCTTATCTTTGAACAGCGTTGACCCTGAATTTTTGACTAATAATGTTTATAAAATGCTGATCAGAGTACCAGTACTTGATGGTAGTTTTATCAGTGAGAAGTTTGAGTAACTCAGTGGTTTCTATGTAGAGTCATCTTATTCATATTATCATTTCTACCTCTTTTCTGTAAGCAAGGAAGGAAAAGGGGGGATGAGTGAAAAATTAGACTTTCTTTAAAGGTACATTCAAGGAAATGTTTTATCATTGACTACTTTAACTGGCCTTAGAGTTTTGTTTTTGTTTGATTGCTTTGGTGACTGTATACTTAAGAATCCTCACAATAGTTAGTACTCTAAGAAAACTAAGGTACTCTAAAAACAACAAGAACAACAACAACCAAGTGATGCATTGGAAATATGAGAATTCTTTGTAAAACTAACTAAAAATATATTGGTCCTAGGCTTCCCCTTTAAGAAAAGCTTCTCATATGCCTCTTTAGGATGCTTTTGATTTCTTCTTTTACAAACTATACTCTTTCCCTAGCTTTATTGAGGTATAGTTGACAAATAAAAATTGTATGTATTTAAGGTATATGATGTGATGTTTTGGTATTATGTATGCATTGTGAAATGATTACCACAATCAAGTTAATTAACATATCCACCACCTTATATGGCTACCATTTTTATGTGTCTGTACAGTAAGAACACTTGAGATCTACTCTTTTAGCAAATTTCAAGTACATAATACATTATTTTTTTATTATTAGCATACAATTATTTGTTTCAGGGGTACAGGTCTGTGATTCATCAGTCTTAAATGATACACGGCACTCAGCACAACATATACCCTCCCCAGTGTCCATTACCCAGCTCCCCCATCCCTCCCAACCCCCTCCCCTCCAGCAACCCTGAGTTTGTTTCCTGAGATTAAGTCTCTTATGGTTTGTTTCCCTCTCTGGTTTTGTCTTGCTTCATTTTTTCCTCTCTTCCCCTATGATCCTCTGCCTTGTTTCTTAAATTCCACATATCAGTGAGATCGTATGATAATTGTCTTTCTCTGATTGACTTATTTTGCTTAGCATAATACTGTCTAGTTGTATCCACATTGTTGCTAGTGGCAAGATTTCATTTTTTGATGGCTGAGTAATATTCCATTGTGTATACACACACATCTTCTTTATCCATTCATCTGTCGATGGACATCTGGGCTCTTTCCATAGTTTGGCTCTTGTGGACATTGCTGTTACAAACACTGGGGTGCCGGTGCCCCTTCAGATCACTGCATTTGTATCTTTGGGATAAATACCCAGTAGTGCAATTGCTGGGTCATAGGGTAGCTCTATTTTCAACTTCTTGAGGTCCCGCCATACTGTTTTCCAGAGTGGCTACAGCCACTCTACAATACATTATCATTAACTATAGTCACCATACTATACCTTAGGTCTCCAGAACTTATACATCTTATAACTGAAAGTTTGTACCTCTGACCAACATCTCCTCATTTCTCTTACTTCCCAGCCCTGGTAACCACTGTCTACTCTCTTGTTACTATGAGTTCTACTTTTTTAGATCCCCCAGACAAGTGAGATCATGCAGTATTTATCTATCTGGTCTGGCCTTTTTCATTTAGCGTGTCTTCCTAGTTCATTCATGTTGTCAAAAATAGCAGGATTTCTTTCTTTTTAAAGATGAATAGTATTCTATCATATATATATATATATATATATCATATATATATATATATATATATATATATAGACACACACCACATTTTTTAATGCATTCATCTGTCAACACACAGGTTGTTTCCATACCTTAGCTACTGTGAGTAATGCTGCAAAGAACATGGGAGTGCAGATACCTCCTTGAGGTAGTGATTTTATATCCTTTGGATATATACCCAGAAGTAGGATTGCTGGATCATACGGTAATTCTGTTTTACAAATTACATTTTAAGGGTTTTTGTTCCCTTTAAATTCTTTTTTTTAAATAGATACCACTGCTTTCAAACAAAAACCTATGGTCACAGATTCAACCTTATTAGTGCTAATTAGTGTCCTGGAAAGAATTAAGACTTGGTCAAAAGGAAATATACTATATTATAATGTGTGTGTGAGTAGCCTTCAACTGAATACAAAGACCAAACCAATTTCAAAATAATAATAATAATACAGGTTTCATTCCTTTATATAATTCACAGTCTTGGGCCAATTCTTATTTTTCAGTATAGCATTCATGCTCTCTGATTCCACCTCTAAGAATTTTTTTTTTCCTATAGGGAAAGAATCACAGATGGACAAATCTTTTAAAGGTTGTTTTTACATGGCTTTTAACCAAGAACAGAACCTGTTAGTTACATTGCAGGACTGAGAGCATAGCAACATTTTTTGAGCTTTTAATTTATCTTTCTTATAGCTGAAATTTTGACCATCAGTATATAGTTTTAAAGAAATAGTTACATCTGGCTTCATTCCATAATGAATTTACATATAAACTAAAATGAAATATATACATTTCTAAGTAGCAAAAAGAGAATTAAAACCAAATAAGAAAAATGCAAATATGTAAATCATCAGAGGGTATCCTAATTGCTGAGGTTAAGTTTCAAGTGTGACTCCTAGTTCCTTGCAGGTAGAGAAGAAAGGGAAACAGAATTTGTTTGTTTCCTTTCCTGGAGATTTGGGAAATGGAAAATAAAGATGACTTTTATAGGAGAACAACCATACCAGCTCAATTTTCAAATGAAAGGGAAATATGCTTCTACCATATAAGCCATTGTCAGTGTTGGGTCTTTCTTATTATAACTAAACCCATATCTTGAAGACAGCTTCTAGCATCCTGAAAAACAGTCTTTCACGGATTTAGAGTGGTTTGAAGCCTGGAAACCAAGCTTTTTTTAAGAGCTACATGCTGTGGGTGCCTGCATGGCTCAGTCGCTTGAGCATCAGACTCTTGATTTCTGCTCAGGTTGTGATCTCAGGATTGTGAGATTGAGCCCCGTGTCGGGCTCCATTCTCAGCACGGAGTCTCGTTGTCCCTCTGCCTTCCCTTCTACCCCTCCACCTGCTCTCCCTCTCTAAAATAAATAAATAAATAAGTAAATAAAATCTTAAAAAAAAAAAAAGCACGCTCTACCAACTAAGCCAGCCAGGTGCCCCCCCAAACTGTCATTTTAGTTTTTATCTTCATTGCCTAGTACAGTGTTAGTTATTTAATAAATCTGGTATGATCTCAGAAGAACTTTTTTTTGTGTGCTTTTAAAAATTTTAGTTATGAGGGGCGCCTGGGTGGCACAGCGGTTAAGCATCTGCCTTCGGCTCAGGGCGTGATCCCGGCGTTATGGGTTCGAGCCCCACATCAGGCTCCTCCATTATGAGCCTGCGTCTTCCTCTCCCGCTCCCCCTGCTTGTGTTCCCTCTCCCTGGCTGTCTCTATCTCTGTCAAATAAATAAATAAAATCTTTAAAAAAAAAAAAAAAATTTTAGTTATGAGCTAATTATCCAACGCTACTGTGTGTGCTTGTGGTACCAAATTGCACCTGTTTTTTTTTTTTTTATAACTTTCCAATAACAATAGGGATAGAAACATTAACATACAAATTTAATGTCATTTGGCCTTTAGTGGTCAGGTGTAAGTAAAAGAACTACTTATATATCCTCTAAAAGCTAAGTTAATACTATTTTTCCTTTTTCTCCAGAATTTCTACAGACAGTTCAAGGAAATTGCTGCAGTTATTGAAACTGTGTGAAAACTGATTACTTGGTTGATAAATTACTACCATCATCCTAAAATCATGGACTTCACTTTCTGTAATAAAACTGTATAAGATCAAGTGATATTTATTGAATGAAAATTGTACTTTTGTTTTTCCATTTTTAATAATAAAATCAGACAAACAAGAATTAAATAGTAGTGATCAATGCAAAACTTTGTGAATGTACTAAAAGCTACTGAATTGAACACACTAAAGGGTGAAGGCTGTGTTATGTAAATTATATCTCAATAAAAAATCAGGCAAACTGTTGAATGATTGATACTGAAAGCAACACAAGTTTATGTATTAGACCTAAACTTACTAATAATTCTACCCATTTTATAAACAAAATCTCTTATGGAGTCCTATATATAAACTATATATAAATTTAAAAAGTAGCATTTGATTACAATAACCTTACAAATTCAATTTTCTAATATTCACTTATGATAATAGCAATCAATGACAAGACTGAGCCTGCTGCTTCTCAAACATTTGGATCAGGTTAGGACCAACCATTGCTGCCTTCTTATATTAGCCAGCCATTTAGTTGTTTCTGTTATTAATATTTGTAGGAAGTTCAAATACATGCATGGAGATAGA
The DNA here is from genome assembly GCF_002007445.2 of Ailuropoda melanoleuca. Lineage (NCBI taxonomy): Eukaryota > Metazoa > Chordata > Mammalia > Carnivora > Ursidae > Ailuropoda > Ailuropoda melanoleuca. The sequence goes on along the minus strand of NC_048224.1, from coordinate 109,849,658 downwards.
ATAGTAAGATTTATTTTGAGTTCTATATATAACTGAGTTAACCTGGTAGCACAAATTATTTTGTTAGATGATTTCCATTGAATTTAAATTTATAAACAGGTTATTAAACTATTTTATAAAACCACAGCAAAGAACACTATATGGCATTGCTTCGGAATAAACAAATAGATCACTGGAATAGACTAGGTGGCCTAGAAATAAATAGAGCCAGCCATTTGGGACATGGATGGTTTTTCAGTTGGGTGGGAAAATGTGATTTATTTAATAAATTATACTAGCACTCACAACATATGCAAAAGTAAATTCCAGATGGATTAATGCCTTTAAAATATAAAGACTGGAAGTTTTACAGAATATTTATGTTCACTGAGGCTTAGGCAGACAGCAGCTCCGCAGCTATAACATACAACATAGGTATATTTGAAATATAAGAATTAAAAAATTGTATGTGGAAAAAAAACAGGTCATTAAAAACAAATGCTAGCTTGATGTGTAAGTTGGTCTGGAAAAAATATTGCTTTCAATGTTTCAAGTAGGAAGAGATTTTATACAAGAAGTGAGATGTTCACTAACCTGTCATACTGAAGGAAAGAGTCAATAGAAATTATTGCTGGCTTTTAGAAATCCAGTGGTGCAGGAAGGTCAGTGGAAACCACTGCCAATAAATAATCTCTGCACAATGCAGGACATACCTGGAAGCCACCGTGCGTGCCATTTCTTCCGTCTGTCAACGTGTAATGAAATAAAGGCTCCTTGTTTTCTTTGCCTTTCCTAATTGCACAGCAAGAATGCCTCTTAACTGGTGGAAGTTAAACCAGGACCCTGCTGACAAAAAGAATCTGGTCAGTTCAGTTTCTAGTCTAGCACTGAGAGGGGAGATTTAAAAAAGCAAAAATGGTGCTGAGTATTCTTACTCTGCTGACAGAAATAGGAGTTACTATGGTCCTTATGCAAAGTGATGACACACAGTATAGAAATTTCATAGTCCAGAAATGTCAATCCAGAAATAAATCTTTTGAAATAAAGTTACCAGTGCATAAAGATTGGTTGAATGCCATCCATTTCCTCTGTTTGGGCCCACAGGAAGACTGAATTTTCCAGCTGCCCCTTGCAGTTAGGTAAGGACCTCATGATTGGGTTGTAGCCAGTGGAATCTGGGCAGAAGCGTCCTAAGCCACATCCAGTTTTCGTCATAAATCCTTCTCATCTTCTGGACAACAGACATATGAGAAAATGCCCAAATCACTAATCATCAGGGAAATGCAAATCAAAATCACAATGAGGTATCACTTTACACCTGTCACAATGGCTAAAATCAAAAAGAAGTGACAAAGATGTGGAGAAAAAGGAAGGCTTGTGCACTGTTGGTGGGAATGCAAATTGGGACAGTCATTGTGGAAATCAATATGGAAATTCCTCAAAAAGTTTAAGAACACCACATGATCCAATAATTTCACTCCTGGGTATTATCCAAAGAAAATGAAAACACTGGGGCCCCTGGATGGCTCAGTCGGTTAAGCATCTGCCTTCCACTCAGGTCATGATCCCAGGGTCCTGGGATAGAGCCTGTTCCTCCCTCTCCCTCTGCTGTTCCCCTTGCTTGTGCTCCCTTGCTCTGTCACATAAATAAGTAAAAAAAAAAAAAAAAAAAAAAAAAAAAAAAGAATGAAAACACTAATTTGAAAACGTATATACCCCTATGTTTATTACAACATTATTTACAGTAATCAAGATATGGAAAAAACGGAAGGGTCCATCAGGAGACAAATGATTAAAGAAGATGTGGTTTGTACACACACACACACACACACACACACACATCATGCAGCCATTAAAAGGAGATTGTGCCATTTGTGACAATGTGGATTGACCTAGAAGATACTATGTTAAGTGAAATAAGTCAGACTAAGAAAGACAAATATATGATTTCACTCATATGTGGAATCTAAAAAATATAACAAATTAATAAACAGCAGAATCAGACCTGTGAATACAGGGAACAATCTGATGGCTGCCAGAGGTGAGGGGAGTTGGGGGATGGGCAAAATGGGTGAAGGGGCATGGAAGATACAGACTTCCAGTTACAGAATGAATAGGTCACAGGAATAAAAGGCACAGCAAATGGAATACAGTTAATGATATTGTATGGTGACAGATGGTAGCTACTTGTGAGCATAGCATAGCATAGAGACTTGTCAAATCATTACGTTGTACACTTGAAACTAAAGTAATATTGTGTATCAATACACTCAAAAATTTTAGTTAAAAAAATCCTTTTCATCTTCCAAGCTCTCACATCCTTGCTGCTGGAAATGAAGCTTTCTAAGAACAAAATATAAGATGGATCCCTGAATCACTTTTGGAAGCAGACACCTGGCATGCAATGACAGCCTAACTTGCATCGGACAGTGGTATGAACTAGAAGCAAACTTTTATTGTGGTGAACTGGTGAGATATTTGGAGTATTTGTCATAATACAACTGAGCCTAAGTTTGAATAACACAAGATACATGAATGAAGATTTTTATTGTAGCATTTCCAGTAGCAAAAATGCAAAATAAAGGAAAGAGTGAATACCCACACTTGGCCTATCTATGCTCTAGCACATCATACACCTACTACGATTTGCCTTTGAGATATTATCATTATGTATTTTTATGTCTCATAAAATGATGTAAAAATGCATTCATATGTATTTGAATACTTAATGGAAAATTACATGTGTATGGATGGAAGCCTACCAGCTTCTAAGCTACTAGTGGGGAGTGTGTCTGGAGAGGGGGAGGAAGAGCAGGTTAAAAAATTTCTTTTGTTGGGGCGCCTGGATGGCTCAGTCATTAAGCATCTGCCTTCGGCTCAGGGCCTGATCCCAGGGTCCTGGGATCGAGCCCCCACATCAGGCTTCTTTGCTGGGAGCCTGTTTCTTCCTCTCCCACTCCCCCTGCTTGTGTTCCCTCTCTCGCTGGCTGTGTCTCTCTCTGTCAAATAAATAAATAAAATCTTTAAAAAAAAATTTCTTTTGTTGAAGTCCGTGATTCATGATAAATAATTGTGGTTTTTAAAAAATACCTGAAAATACATGATTTTTAAAAATAAGTATGCTTCTGAAAAGTTCTTACGCTTCTTTTTATGGTATAACGTTTTCCTATTTAATTTAACAAATGCATAGTGTTTAGAAGCAGGATTATTTGTGAAGTGCCTCCCTGAAGCAGGATAGACAAACCTGAAAAACATCAAACGTAGGCCTAGCCATGCTTTAGAAATGGTGAGCCCCACTGGGTCTAATGTTATGGCTGGCGCTGCAGCAAGAAACACCTCTTATACCTTTGTTTCCTCTTCTGATCTTCCATGCTGGAACTTCATGTCTTCTTCACACCGTCAGCATTTCCACAGGTCTCCTATGTGAATCCACTTAGTCTCTTTCTCCTCTGCCAGGTAGCACACTGCTAAGAGGGGCCCAGGTTCACTGCCTGTTGCTGCCCACCTGTGTACTCAGAACTCACCTGCTTAAAGAGTTAGCCAGCTGGTCATTCATGCTTACCAGCTGGCCTGAGATACACCCTATGACCCACCCTCTGGATGGTAGCACATTACTGATTCTAGGTTTCTGAGAAGCCAAAATCCCCTTTCCATCCCTTTTTCTAACCTGTGGTGTACCACCTTCACTGTAATCCCAGAAATCAGAGTAGAAACCACCTCCACCCCAATCTGGGTAAATACAACATATTTACTTTCCCAGACTGTGCATAGGGTCTCTCCATGTCCCACCCACCCAAGTTCAAAACCTTCCACTCCTCCCTTCTCCATTCGCAGTGTTTATGCAAAGAGTCCCAAAGTGAGGCCCTGGCTTAAACACCGTGGGTAATAAATTTGATTAGAATACATTTAAACTGCATGTTGAAATTTAACTTATATTTAAAAGGCAAGATTTTTTTTTCATAATACAATTTTATACTATTTTCATTGCAAATGTCTACTTTTGCTTTTTATGAGTTTAATGAGTTCACTGGGATGGCCTGGGAATTAACCACTGTTTGTAATAGCATTTCTGTGGGAAAATGTGTTTCAAGTTTTAAACACTTGCTCTTAAATGTAAGCTTTTGGGAAAAAGAAAACTTATTCTTAAGTTAGAAAAGGTATTAATGAGCTTTTAGTTTCCAAAAAGGAATAGATTGCCCCTTGGACTCATCAAGCAAAACCCAAGTGTTTTCATATATTCTGCTACTGAAACAAGTTAACTTAAGTATCAGATTTATGAGGAAAGAAGGCAAAATAGTCACATTTATTTAAAGAAATTGAAACTTCCAACATTCTGCCTTGATTTTAAAAGTGCTTAGAACCTAGAATTTTCAGTCTTTGGTTCTCATTTTCCAGTATTAACCGCTTGCCTTTTTTTCACTATTCTTTCTTTGGATGTGTTATAGATTCAGTATTCCTTTTCTTTCTTCCTGTATGGCTTATCTGAAAAGTTCCTTTCTACATGGCTCATCTGAAAAATTTTAAATGTTTGGCAACAATACAAACAATAAAAGAGTTAGAAAAATACTGAGGAAGTTAGGACACATTAAAAATGAGTAGGGGGCGCCTGGGTGGCTCAGTTGGTTAAGCATCTGACTCCTGATTTCAGCTCAGGTCATGATCATAGGGTCGTGAGATGGAGCCCCGTGCCGGGCTCCGAGCTGGGTGTTCAGCCTACTTAAGATTCTCTGGCTCCCTCTCCCTCTGCCCCTCCCCAACACTTGTGCACCCTTTCTCTCTCTCTCAAAAACAAAACAAAACAAAACAAAACAAAAAACGGAGTCAGAAAATACGATAGTTAAAATGAGCTTAGAGCAGGGAAACATGTATAGGATACCATTTGGTACAGTAGTTTAGATTGGGTTGCAATTAACTATTAGTTTTCTAAAGCTTATAAAACCCCCAAAACCCCTCAACCAGTCATTAGAGTCACTGTAATATAAAAGCAAAACATATAGTTCAAGATAAGCCTACTTTAGTCAAAAGACATCCAAAATATTGCCCAGGGGTCCTGCCTAATACAGAGGGCACTGTACAATGAGTCAGACATCATCTTGGATAACATCCTGACGACAGCTGAAAGATTTTACCAAAGCTTTGTAACATTGGTTACACCGCTGTAACCAAAATCATAAGTTACAGTTATAATCAATTGTTGTAGAATTCTTTATTGACAGTGCTTAGGGAATCCCTAAATCTTCATTAGTAATGTGTTTAGACGTCATTTCCTATCTTGAGGTACAAAAAACTAATCCTCAAATTAAGTGATTCTTGTAAAAGTAAATTAGGGGATTGTGTTGGGAGTTCTCAAGACCACTCTGAGTTTTGGGAATTCTTTAGGAGAACTCACAGGACTCAGCATGTAGTCATAAACACGGTTATGATTTATTATAGTGAAAGGATACAAAGCATAACCAGCAAAGAGAAAAGGTACATGGGGCTAAGTCCCAGGTAAACCAGATGTAAGCTTTCAAGATTCCTCTTCCGGTGGATTCACACAAGATGAGCTTAATTTCTCAAGAAACAAGTTGTGACAAACTGTGGGAAATGTTGCCAACCAGGGAAGCTCATTAGAGACTGAACACCCAAGGTTTTCACTGGGGTCTGATTGTATAGGTACCCCTGCCTGGCACATACCCGAATTTCAGATTCTTAGAAGAAAAGCAGAGATTTGAAGAAATTATATTGTTTGTACAAACAGTTTAGATACTGTGAGCCACTTACACCAGTTAACGGTAGGAACCTCCAGAAATCCATATTCCCAGATGCCAGCTAAGGGTGGACTTTTTAAGTAAGGACGTAACTATGTTAACTTTTTTCTGCACTGGATAATTAAACTTATTTAAAAATTCTGGAGATAACTTACTAAATAGCGTCTTATATATTGTCTAAAGAAATAACCTACCTGCTTTAGTGCTACCTCACTGGTATTAATTTCACTAAATCTAATGTAATGAATGATGTTAGTGTAAATTTAGCCTATACACTCTACTAAACTGATTAAGAATTCACCAATTAAGAAACTTCAGAATTTAAGTATTACATGTTTTCAAATTTGAATAAGGAACTTTTTTTTTTTTTTAAAGACTTTATTTATTCCACAGAGATAGAGACAGCCAGCGAGAGAGGGAACACAAGCAGGGGGAGTGGGAGAGGGAAGAAGCAGGCTCATAGCGGAGGAGCCTGATGTGGGGCTCGATCCCATAACACCGGGATCACACCCTGAGCCAAAGGCAGACGCTTAATGACTGTCCACCCAGGCGTCCCTGAATAAGAAACTTCTTACGTGTGAAATTGGTTAAATGGAATTGTACGATTACATATACCATTCTCAAACAAGTGTGCTGATTTTACTAGGGCCTTTTTTTTTTTTTTAGATTTTATTTATTTGACAGACAGAGACAGAGTGAGAGAGGGAACACAAGCAGGGGGAATGAGAGAGGGAGAAGCAGGCTTCCCACTGAGCAGGGAGCTGATGCCTGGCTCCATCCCAGGACCCTGGGATCATGACCTGAGCCAAAGGCAGATGCTTAACAACTGAGCCACCCAGGCGCCCCTTTACTAGGGCCTTTATTTGATAAGGGGAATATTCCAGCTATGGATTTAACCAACATTTTATAGCATGAAGAAATACTAAATATAACTGATTGCATAGCTTGATTAACTTGATTTTGATTTATGTTCTTTTGAATTACAAGTGCCCTAGGAGAAAATAGCTATTAATCTTTGGCTAGTTACAATTTCAGCATATGAAGATTAAAGAAAAGCACTTACATGTCTTACTGTGTTTCACATTTCTGTGCCAATGGAAAGGGGAAAGAAATATTTAAGATGTACCATTAAAGAACTGTTATTGTCAAGAAAATAACTACAGAGGCTTACCATCTATATTTTCTTCCAGAGGTTTTAGGTTTATGGTTTCAGGCCTTATGTTCAACTCTAATTCATTATGAGCTCATTTTTGTGTATGGTGTAAGATACCAGTTCAGTTTTATTCTTTGGAATGTGACTGTCCGGTTTTCCCAGTACCATTTATTGAAGAGACTGTCCTTCCCTCATTGTATATTCTTGCCTGTTGTATATTAATTGACCATGTGAGTGTGGGTTTATTTCTGGGCTCCCTATTCTGTTTCACTATGTGTCTTTTTTATGCTAATATCATACTGTTTTGATTACCATAGCTTTATAGTACAGTTTGAAATCAGGGAGTGTGATGCCTCCAACTTTGTTCTTTCTCAATATTGTTTTAACTGTTCAGGGTCTTTTGTGGTCCCACACCAAATTTTAGGATTGTTTGTTCTATTTCTGTGAAAAAATGCCATTGGAATTTTGATTAAAAAAATTGCATTGAATCTATAGATTGCTTTGGTTAGCAAATACATTTTAATAATATTAATTACTCTAATCCAAGAGCATGGAATATCATCCCATTTATTTGTCTCTTCTACATTTTTCATTAATGTCTTACAGTTTTCAGTGTATAAATCTATCACCTCCTTGGATAAATTTATTCCTAGGTATTTGATTCTTTTTGATGCAATTGCAAATGTGATTGTTTTATTAACTTCTCTTTCTGATAGTTCATTATTAGTGCATAAAAACACAACAGAGTTTTGAATATTATTTTTGTATCCTGCAAGTTTACTGAACTCTTTTGTTAGCTCTTTTTTTTTTTTAAATAGAGAGAGGAGAAAGAACGAGCAGTGGGAGGGGCAGGAGGAGAGAGAGAGAAGCACATTCCCCGCTGAGCAGGGAGCCCGATGCTTATAGGTATATATCCTCTTATAGGTGTATACTTCTTATAGGTAACAGCTATCAGGTAATCAGCTAGATTTTCCTACTTTTCATATGTTCTCCCCATCTCACACCTACTCCTCCTATGTTTGATAGCTGTATTGTCTACCTTATTAGACCATGTGACCAATAACATATTATACTCCCTCCTTATATCCATTATTTAGTCTTAGTTCCATAGGTCAATATATATGTAATGCTTACCACCAGTCCTGATGTTGATGTCAAAATCTATGAATATATAATATAATAATATATGAACAAATATATATATTGTATATATTATATATATACATATTATATATATAATATATATATATAAGTTCATGTATGTTTATAACTGTTTGTCTATGGTCTTTATTCCTCAACATAACTTTCCATGGTACAAAACCCTTAGGTCACATTTTCTTGCCTTGAGTGTTAAATATGTCACTCCATTATCTTCAACCCATAAAGGCTTGAGGTAGAAAGATCTGGCAATTGATATCCTTTCTCTCATAAGTGATTAATTGTTGTTTGCCTTGATACAAAAGAATATTTAAAGNCACCATAACTTTAGTTAACACTTAGATCCCATAACAAAATTACCATTTCTATTTCATGCTGAGAACATTTATTTTTATTATTTTTTAAAGATTTTATTTGTTTATTCGACAGAGATAGAGACAGCCAGCGAGAGAGGGAACACCAGGAGGGGGAGTGGGAGAGGAAGAAGCAAGCTCCCAGCAGAGGAGCGCGACGTGGGGCTCGATCCCACAACGCTGGGATCACGCCCTGAGCCGAAGGCAGACGCTTAACCGCTGTGCCACCCAGGCGCCCCTAGAATAATTCTTGATGTTGGCCAGTTTGGTGTTGAGTTTTTCCAGGTATGCTTTTCAATATATTTTCCAGGTTTTTAATTTTGTTTTGTTTTTTTCCTTCAGGAAAATTTTCTTGGATTATTTTGTTCTGTTCTATTGCTCTGGTTCTCTCCCTTGGGTACTTCTGGCATACACATGTAGGAATTTGTCTTTTTTATCTGTTTCTTTCTCTCAAGTCTATTTCACCTCCTTCTTCATTTCTTTTTGATTTTTTTTTAAAAGATTTTATTTATTTATTTATTTGACAGAGAGAGACAGCCAGCAAGAGAGGGAACACAAGCAGGGGGAGTGGAAGGAGAAGAAGCAGGCTCTCAGTGGAGGAGGCCGATGTGGGGCTCGATCCCACAACGCCGGGATCACACCCCGAGCCGAAGGCAGACGCCCAACCTCTGCGCCACCCAGGAGCCCCCATTTCTTTTTGATTTTTAACATTTTTCTCCTCTTAAACTTCAATTTCTGCTAAACCATTATTTGTTGCTTTTATATGGTCCTGTGTTTCTTGTTTATGCTTCCTTAAAATATTTTAAGTTATGTCCTGAGTTCTCTCATTTTTTCCCCTACATAAACCTTTTGTTTTATTAAATAAAGCACATTTACTGTGGCCAGTGTCAAAGAGGTTACTGCCTATGTTCTCCTCTAGGATTTTGATAGATTCCTGTCTCACACTGAGGACTTTCATGTATTTTGAGTTTATCTTTGTGTGGTGTAAGAGAATGGTTGAGTTTCATTCTTCTGTATATAGCTGTCCAATTTTCCCAGCACCATTTATTGAAGAGACTGGCTTTTTTCCATTGGATATTTTTTCCTGATTTGTTGAAGATTAGTTGACCATAGAGTTGAGAGTCCATTTCTGGAGACTCTATTCTTTTCCACTGATCTACGTGTCTGTTTTTGTGCCAGTACCATACTGTCTTGGTGATCACAGCTTTGTAATATAGCATGAAATCAGGCAATGTGATGCCCCCAGTTTTGTTTTTCTTTTTCAACATTTCCTTGATGATTCGGAGTCTTTCCTGTTTTCATAGAAATTTTAGAATTGTTTGATCCAGCTCTTTGAAAAATGCCAATGGTATTTTAATAGGGATAGCATTGAGAGTGTAGATTGCTCTGGGCAGCATAGACATTTTAACAATGTTTTTTCTCCCAATCCATGGGCATGGAACGTTTTCCATCTTTTTGTGTCTTCCTCAATTTCTTTCACAAGTGTTCTGTAGTTCCTAGAGTATAGATCTTTTACCTCTTTGGTTAGGTTTCTTCCTAGGTATCTTATGGTTTTTGGTGCTATTGTAAATGGAATCGATTCTCTAATTTCCCTTTCTATAGTTACATTGTTAGTGTATAGAAAAGCAACAGATTTCTGTGCATTGATTTTGTATCTTGCCACATTCCTGAATTGCTATATAAGTTCTAGTAATTTGGCGGTGGAGTTTTTTGGGTTTTCCACATAAAGTATCGTGTCATCTGCGAAGAGAGAGAGTTTGACTTCTTCTTTCATGATATGTCTCCAAAGGGAAGGGAAACAAAAGCAAAAATGAACTTTTGGGACTTCATCAAGATAAAAAGCTTCTGCACAGCCAAGAGAACAGTCAACAAAACTAAGAGGCAACCCACGGAATGGGAGAAGATATTTGCAAATGACATTAGAGATAAAGGGCTGGTATCCAAGATCTATGAAGAACTTCACAGACTCAACACCCAAAAACAAATAATCAAGTCAAAAAATGGGCAGAAGTCATGAACAGATACTTCTTCAAAGAAGACATACAAATGGCTAACAGACACATGAAAAAATGCTCAACATCATTAGCCATCAGGGAAATTCAAATCAAAACCACATTGAGATACCACCTTATACCAATTAAAATGGCAAAAATTAACAAGGCAGGTACCAACAAATGTTGGAAAGGATGTGGAGAAAGAACCCTCTTACACTGTTGGTGGAAATGCAAGTTGGTACAGCCACTTTGAAAAACAGTATGGAGGTTCCTCAAGACCTTAAAAATGGAGCTACCCTATGACGCAGCAATTGCACTACTGGGTATTTACCCCAAAGATACAGATGCAGTGAAAAGAAGGGGCACATGCACCCAAATGTTTATAGCAGCAATGTCCACAATAGCCAAACTGTGCAAGGAGCTGAGATGCCCTTCAAGAGACGAATGGATAAAGAAGATATGGTTCATATATACAATGGAATATTACTTAGCTTATCAGAAAGGATGAATACCCACCATTTGCAGTGACATGGGTAGAACTGGAGGGGATTAAGCTAAGTGAAATAAGTCAAGCAGAGAAAGACAATTACCATACAGTTTCACTCATTTGTGGCTCATAAGGAATAGCATGGAAGACATTAGGGGAAGGATGGGAAAACTGAAGGGAAGGAAATCAGAGGGGGAGAAGAACCATAAGAGACTATGGACTCCCAGACACAATTTGAGGGTTTCAGAGGAGAGGGGGGTGGGGGGATGGGGTATCCCAGTGATGAGTATTAAGAAGGGCATGTGTTGTAATGTGCACTGGGTGTTATATACAAATAATGAGTCATGGAACACTACATCAAAAACTAATGATGTACTGTATGGTGACCAACATAGCATAATAAAAAAAAAAAAATTCCTGGGGAAATGGCTCTGGCATAGCTATAAATATAAGAGCTCCCATAAAAAAAATAAATCCACTTAAATAAAATAAATAGATAAATAAAAAAATAAATAAATAAAGCATATTTACATATGAGGAAAGCTACTAGGGCCAAGTAACAGAAGCTACTACTGCTATAATGAATGCTTGCCCCATGCATATTGAATCAAAAGAGCAGAGACTTACAAGAGTTTATGTTACCCACTCGGGTCCTTGGACTCTCCAAGCACTAGAAATTTCCTAGAGACCAAGCTGAAAGTTCCAGACAAGGCTTTAATTGGGGCCGGCTTATGCTTGAGCACCAAGGAGACAGCACAAAGGAAAAAGTCCTTCGAGCTGGCTCTCCAAACAAAGCCTGGGGCAAATTTGTAAAGAGACTGAGGTGGGAAAGAAGTGATATCGAAACATGTAGGGGCAGGGAGATACAGGCAGTTGGGCACACAGGTTCTGAGGACAGTACTTGTTTTGTCATGCATCGTCATGTCTCATTAGCATGTTAAATCCCCAACCTGGGTGTGATTTTGAGTATCATAATGAGGAAACAAGTCAGTGAAAGGTCAGCCCTGAAGTCCACCTTGGTGCAGACTGGTTTGGTTGGGTCTTTGCCAGTCTTCGTAGTGGAGTCCTTCCTTTAGTAAGCATCCTGTTTCTGCACTCCTGCAGGACATGCTACCCGAGAAGCCCAGGGTTTCAGCTATCGAGGAACGCCGTATTTTGTGGTCAGGATTGAGGGGACTCAAGTCCAGTCTCTGGTCTGTCTCACTTAAAACTCTCCAAATTAGATCTCTGGAGCTAGAGAAAGGGCGGAAGACTGGATAAGTCATGCAACCATTTTCTGATCTCCTCTACCTCATGCTCAAAACCCCTGAAAGTTGCATGACTTCTAGAACTGGAGGCATGTTCCTGTTTGTTCAAGAGCATCTTTCTCCCTACGTTAATGGTTAGAACAAAGGCAATAGCTATGGAAGAGGTATTCCACTGATAAATACAGAACTATATCAGAACATAGAGGGGGTGACATAGAAAATCTTGTTTTTTCAAATATCAAATGCTTTCATAATATAGTCATATGCAGTGGGTAAAGCTCCACCTCCCACAGGCTTAATCCCAAAACTTGCTGTTGCTATTCATATCAACAAGGCTCACCATAGTTCTGGCATCATTCCTGAACTAAGAGATCCAGCTGGTTTTTTGGGTACTGGAAAACTTTATTTTGTGACCTCCATTAGGATTTCAACACTCTTTTTTTTTTTTTTTTTTAAAGGATTTTACTTATTTATTTAACAGAGATAGAGACAGCCAGCGAGAGAGGGAACACAAGCAGGGGGAGTGGGAGAGGAAGAAGCAGGCATAGCAGAGGAGCCTGATGTGGGGCTCGATCCCATAACGCTGGGATCACGCCCTGAGCCAAAGGCAGACGCTTAACTGCTGCGCCACCCAGGCGCCCCAGGATTTCAACACTCTTGGCTATTTACTCAGAGAGGTAGACCTCTTGATCAATTTAGATCTCAGCAATTTTGTCTATAGGGATCATTTTTTGTACTTCAGTCTTTACTAGAAGGAAGTCCCGATCCTGCAATGAACAGTCATTAGAAGCTATAGCAATGGGTATAAATCCTTAAGGACCAGTGCTTCCAGCACTCAATGCCCAGTCATACCTTTTATCACCTTGTTGAGCATCTGTTTTGCTTCTCTTAGATCTGTAATAAGGTCATTTCTGGCTCAGAAGACTTTTACATTTGCTTGATTCAAGCTGGACATTTAAATTTCCTTCTGCTATACAATCTGCATTTTTCTCCTTTCATGATATTCTGTCACATTCAGTCTTTTGTTTGAACAAGAGAACCTTTCTAATGCATTTTTCACCTTTCGTGATATTCTGTCACATTCAGTCTTTTTGTTTGGCAAAGAGAACCTTCCTAATGTTTTCTGCTTCCTTTGCCTTTGCCTCATTTCCTTCTGCTTTCTTGTTGTCTTCTTATTCAATGAAAGCTATCAGGCTTAATCTGGTATTGTGTGTCCATGTTGCTGAGGTCCATAGCAAAGCCTAGGCGATGGCTCAAGCTGATCTTTGAAGGGAGAGTTGCCAAGTTCTTGGCATTTTTGTTTTGAAATAGCAGATTCTGGAGTGCCTGGGTGGCTCAGTTGGTTAAGTGTCTGACTCTTGGTTTCGGATTTGGGGTCATGATCCCAGGGTTATGGGATTGAGCCCTGCAACCAGCTCCGTACTCAGCAGGGGGTCTACTTGAGGATTTAATCTCTCTCCCTCTGCTTCCCACCTCTCTAAAAATAAATAAATAAAACTTAACCCCAAATTTTTGTTTTGCAGTTTTTGAGTTTTTCTAATGCTAATTTATGTGTTTTTTTTAATGGCTTTTATACTTTTCTTAAATTTTTTTAGCTTATTTTGAAATGTTAGATTTTACAGTTTCCCAATTTGTTGGCATGTCTTTCTGAAGTGTTTTCATCATAGTGTGTGGGGATTTTATTCTGCCCCTTATTCTTTTTCTTCTTATAATAACTGCATGAAATTTGACCGCAATTCTTTTTTACTGCTTATTTTGAAAATGAAGTAAGTTTTCCCACACTTTTATAATGGGGGAGGTCCAAAAAGATAGATTTTCCCTTATTCCAGGAATCCTTCTGTTGTTTTTGCAAAATAACAAGAAAAAAAAAAAGAAATAGATCTCTTTCAGAAATCTTCCTCTCACTGCTTTTTTTTTTCTTTTTTTAAAGGAAAGCAATGGATCACTTAAAGGAGAATTACTTTAAAACAGGGAGTATCATAATGGGTAGCTGAGAAAGGAGCGGAATTTTAATAAAAGGTATGTATGGAGTTTAATAATCCAAAGCAGAGATTAATAATTCTTCTCTAGAGTTATAGCCCTAACCCTGAAATACGGCCTCGTCTAAATAGCCTATTGCACACACATTAGAGCAAACTGATGCGAAAACTTAGCAACTAATCCAGAAGCAGTCCCATCACTTCTCGGAATACTTTTTAACCCCTCAGCCATTGTTTTTTCTTTCTTTCATCTCCTCCCTTCACCCATTTACTTAAAAATAAATTTTCTAGGCCAACTTTTTCATTGTTTCCTCTTAAGTAATCTCACTATTAGATAATCCTCTATTTTGGCCAAGTTCTCCATGAAGCTAAATTTTTAGGAGAACTGATTTAAAGTTCCCTAGAGTTTATAAAAAAAAATGCATTATATACATACTGTTTATTGGTTAGATAATGACTACAAATCAACACATAGTTTATTCAATCTTCTGTTCAATTTTCATGTTGAGTTGTAATATTTACCCTTATACAGATTTGGCAGTTCCTCTGATTGTGTAACAAACCCACTCAGCTTACGACTGTTTTCTCTTTCAGGGGGGTGCTAGGTTTTCTGTGTTACGTTCTGATAGGTTTTCCTTGTTGATGCCATGGGCTAAGGTCATAGTGCTGTAGATTTTGAAGCAGGATCTCCTCTCGGAGGGAGAAGTCCTTTCTGCAATCAGCCACATGGAAGAATGGAGGGTTTAAGGCCTTGGGAGGCTAGAGCAGGGGCTTAAGGGCAGGATTCTGTGACCCTTGCTTCTCTGCCCAAAGATGACTCAAGTTCTGCGAGAAGGGATTATGTAGACAATGAAGTAGGTGTACCTCACTTTTTACATCTTATGCTCAGTTTGCTCCTTTGAAGACTGGTGGGTGCCTTGATGGTTGGGTCAGTATCTGGGTAGGCAGGTGTCAGAACTGCAATGATCTATGAGAAATGTCCTCAAGGTGGAACGATGAAATACTGTCCAGGTAGGGAGGCAGAACCGTTAAAGGCTGTGGACTCTCAGGAGCCATGTTTCAAATCTGGTGGAGCACTGCCAGCAAAATTAAGGAGAGAACAAATATTTAAGTTCGTGGTCTAGAGTTTCAAGAGAGGGAGAAACAGGTGAAGGTGCCTGATTCAATACTGAGATCTGGTACAGGGAGTATATGCAGGGCGACCCCTTTCAGGAGCCACCACACATACTGCAGAGGCTGGCAGGTGCTTAAAGAGCCTTTCCTCTGAAGCTTCTTTTCAGAACACAAAACTATTTCATCAACCTTTTTCATTCTTCTCAGTGGTTCCACTATACTTTTATTTCCCTCAGATGATCCCATCTTTCATTTCACAGAAAAAATAGAGGTCATCTAATGAAAATTTCTCTAGTTCTTCATACCACATCTATCAAATGACCTGTATCCATGCTTAATTCCTTTTCTTTGCTTTTTTGATGGAAGAGATATCCTACCTCTTGTCTAAGGATAATTCCTTCACCTGGTTTCTGGATTAAATGCCTTCCCGTCTTGTCAAGGAATTTACTCATTTAATAAACACTTACTGAGAATCTACTTCGTAACAGACACCATGCTCCATCCATTCTCTCTTTTGTAGTTTCAACTGCTCTCACTCCACTGGCTCCTTCCCAACAGTCTTTAACCATGCTCAGCTCTCTCTCCCAGTGAAAAACCAACTAGGCCAAACCAACTGAAACAAAATCTTTCACCGTACCTCCTTCTTCGCTACTAGCTGTCATTTTTCTGTTCACTGCCAAACATCTCTAAACATTGTACTCAGTGTTTTCACGTCTGCATATCTTATTCATTCTGCAACCCACAGATTTCCAGCTACTCTTCTTAAGGCTCCCAGCAAAAAAGTGCTTTCACTGTGGTCACCTGTAACCAGCTTGTGGCTAAGCTGCATGGAACCACTTCAGCTCTCACTTTGATCTGTATGCAGCAAAAAAAAAAAAAAAAAAAAAAAAAAAAAAATGTGGACCACTTCTTCTTTCATTGGGTTCCCATGATACCACGTTCTTCCTGTGTGTCTGGTTCATCCTTCTCAGTCTTTTTGCAAGCTGCATTTTGGTCTGTATTTCTCTTAAGTGTTGATGTTCCTCAGGGTGTCCTGGGCAATCTTTCCTTCTCTTTGTCAGCACATCATGGTTGATGTCATCAGCTTCTAAGACAGTAATTATCATCCATATCATGTAGGAAAGATACTTGACATTGTGTTGACGTGAAGCTGCTGGAATCTCAAAGACTGTTTTGTTTAAATTGGTCTGTAGGGAGAAGGCCAAAACAAATCTGTGAATGAAAACTGATTAGCAATCTATTTCATGCCAATTAAATACTAGTGGAGCGACAAAAGAAAGTCACTAAGTTTATGGTAGTATTTTAGTCATCCCAATGCTGGGTATATTTTACAACATAGATGCACACAGTCTCTTGTTACAACAATGAAGTTTCATGCAATACTCATGTAGTGGAAAAGTACATTATCATAACAAAATGGGAAACAAACTTTACAGTATCTATTGCCTTGAGTTAATATTATGTTTTGAAGAAGATGATGATGGTAATCCTTTTGTAATTAAAAAGGAGACTATCACAAAGAAGGTTCTTTTTGTCCTTCTCAGCAAACTGTCCAGTGATTCATATTTATAAGGAACAGACCTGTATATATAAATTGAACATGGCCTTCTTCCCACCTGGCTGGTACTACATATTCTTTGTGGGTTTATGATATGTGATTTATAAGTATTATTAAATCTTCTCCTTTACCTTAACACCTGTGCTTGTTATTCTCCACTTACTTATCTAGATACTTTGTCTGCCCTTCTCTCCTTTACCTTATGCCCTGGAATATTGTCATTTGAGAACTATATCACCTGTGCTCCTTTAGCTTGTCCAGTGGAAGATATACCAGCGGGAGATGTAACACAGGAGGACAGCAAGGTCAGGCTATTTCTTCTCTGCTCCTTTCCTGCTCAGTGCCATATCTCTGGCAGTATCTGTGTCCCTCTCCAACTAAAGGTTCTGCTGGGCTGTGCCTCCCATGAGGTTCCATTAACAGATTTTTACTTTTGACTTTTTTTTCCTACCTAGGTGTAATAATGGTTTCCCATTGTTGCAAGTCTCTCAAATGCCTCCGTATTCTGTTTTTTCCATCATATCTTCCCATACCTTTGTTACTCCTTTCATTCAATTCTTAATTTGAACTCATTTATGGTGACTTTTTTTTTCTTTCCAGGAATCCGACTGATACGACAATGTAAAACAAGCCCAGTGCCTTACATTCTCAAAAGCACTTGTGTCAACAATTTTCTGTTTCTATTTAGGATTCTCATTGAATAATGTGATGTGGGGTCCTAAGATTTCACCTATCCTTGAATCAAGGCCGAAAGCTTGTATTTGTACTTTTGTGTTTTTACTTCGTGCTAGAGACTCTTAAACGTATATATCTAGCCCATATCTGTCTCCTAAGGTTCAGAACTATATGTTCAACTCCTCTGATTTCTCTGCTCTGATATCCCACAGTTACATAAAATTCCAAATGCCCAATTCCATTGTATCTCCTCAAATGCCCTTTGAACAACTTCTCAGCCGGTTCCTGTCTGTGTAAAGTTAGGGGTCCAGAAACCTCTTTACAATCTGAATAGTCATAGTCCCTATGAGTCTAGCCTGGCAGTACTTTTGGTAATACAATTCCCTTAAGAACTTTGGGGGCTTTCTATATTTGAGATCAAACTCCACTCCATGCTCTAGAAGCCAAAGCCACAATTGTTTTCAAAACAGTTTTCTCCTTTTAGACTGATTTATTGCTACTTTGGTATCAGGCTTCTGTGAGACCATATCTTTGTGCTTTCAAAATGCCATTTTGTTTAGCTGAGAAAGCACCAATTAAAATTCCTTAGAAGCCTTAAAAAAGTGTCTTAGGTTCATACCTTTGATTTGACCTTTATCCTTAGGCCACGTCTTAATCTGAGAACGTTATTTGCTTAAGAAACTGTAGATAAGAGTTTATATCCCAGACTGGCAGGTTCTAGCCTGTCAGTAACATCTACTGAAGATGTGACCCAAGTCACTTCACTGCCAAAACAAGTCTTATGACCCACGCCTAAATTGAAGGGGGCAGAGACATCTTTCCATGTGTCAGGATGCAGAGAGGATCAAATATCGATGAACAGTAATAATACTCAATGCATAGTAAGATAAACATCACAAAAATGTTACAAAGAAAAGGCTAAAGGGTTTTAGAGCAGGAGGCAATCACAATTAGGATGTCATGTGATAAAAGACAATTCTTCTGTTTTTCTGTCAATGAGCGAAAGTTTATTGCTTCACTTTGTTTTACCGTTAGGAAATGGTCTGCTCTGGTTATTATTACCTTGTTTTTAGATCCACACGTAATAAACTTGTAAAAGTGGCTGCTTCCAGAAAGGAAATGGGTTGCTGGGGAAAAGAGTAGAAGGAAGGCTTTTATTTTGCTGTATTTATATTTCTTGTAACATTACTTTTTTAAGAGAGAGAGAAAGTGAGCAGGGTGAGGGGCAGAGGGAGAGACTCTTCAAGCAGACTCCCTGCTTAGTATAGAGCCCCACACGGGAATCGATCTCATGACCCTGAGATCATGACCTGAGCTGAAATCAAGAGTTGGATGCTTAACCAACTGAGCCACCCAGGTGCCCTATTTTTTGTAACTTTTTGTAATTTTCTACCATCTACATATGTTATCTATTCCTAACAATTATGAGTTTTAAAAATACTACTTGTGGGGTGCCTAGGTGGCTCAGTTGGTTAGGCACCTGCCTTCGGCTCAGGTCATGATCTCCAGGTCCTGGGATAGATTCCCACATCAGGCTCCCAGCTCAGTGGGGAGTCTGCTTCTCCCTCTCCCTCTGCCTTTCCCCCTGCTTGGGCTCTGTCTCTCTCTCTCAAACGAATAAATAAAATCTTTGAAAAAAATACCACTTGTGTATTTGCTCATTTTAATCTCTATTATATTAGAAGCTTGAAAGTTCCATTTTAAAATCATCAAGGAAAATATGAACCAGTTCATCTGTGACAGACTTAAAAGAGATTCCTTTTTAAGCTTCTTAGGGCCCATTAGAAGCAATAAGTAAACAAGGAGTCTTCTTATAGGGGGACAGTTTTATTGTAGTATCAATATGTTTTGATGGCAAAATATTTCGCCAAGTTCAAGAGAAAATAGTCAATAATACCAATGTAAATCTACACAATTTTGAAGAGCATAAATGTGAAATGTCATTCAATGATAAAGGAGTGTTTAGTGGGGGGAAAATATCTAATCTCACTACACTAATATCTTCACTCAAATATATAATACTTCACAACTTGTGGCTGATTTCATATGCTTGGTTGAGAAACTTGAAAGCACGCATTAAATAAATGTTCATTTTAATCCTGCTTCCTTTCACCCCTCAAATAGGTTTTATGACAACAGAGTTTTTTAGATCACTTGAGGCACATCTGAATTATATAGTCAGACAAAAATAGGTATTGTAAAATTATCTCAGCCTTATGGTAGAAGAAAAATCTGTTTCCTCTGTAGAAATTTTTAACTTCTGAAACTAACTGATTCTGTTCTTTGGCATTTGAGAGAGCTGTAAATCCATTCATTTACCAGACATTTATTAATCACCTTCTGTTTGCAAAGCACTGTGCATTTGGTTAGCAATCAGTTGCTATTCATTCCATTCATCTTCTGTCACATTACTCTCATTACCCACTTATGTTGTGCTTCAATTTCCTAATTTTTTAAAAATGGCACTTTTAGAATTCTTGCTATCCATTTATCTGTCAAGGGCATTAGTAAGTAATGCCTATGTTTGAGGTGTGGGCTGGTGTAAATGAATAACTACCTAAATTTCTGTCAAGACATCTTAAACAATGTCAAAAGGCAGGGGTAATTTCTTTGAATAGTCAATGAATGTTTGAAATAAAAATCTGTATTCTCTCTTTTTGTTATGTTCAAAAAAGATAAATGATGGGAAAAACATATGAAATATATTTTGGGCAAAATGTTACTATCCCTAATACCCTAATTGTCTTAATACAGGACAACTCTATAATTTGATCTTGGTTACAAAAAAAGAAAAAAAAGACAAAAGATATGAACACCAAATCCTTCAAGGAGAAATACAGATGCTCAATAGACATGAGGAGACTATTATTTGCTATTCCCTTCTATTGTTTTCCCATTTTTTACTTTCCAAATTTCTAAACTTATCTCTATTGCTTTCTCCCTTATTATTTCTTTGCGCTTCTCCGTGACATTTTTTCTATTTTTTTAAGTTGAATATTTAGTTCATTTACTTTCATTCATCCATTCATTTTTTTTTAAAGATCTTATTTATTTATTTGTCAGAGAGAGAAAAAGAGAGCGCAAGCAGGGGGGAGCGGCAGGCAGAGGGAGAAGCAAGCTTCTGGCTGAGCAAGAAGCCCAATGCAGGACTAAATCCTAGGACCCTGGGATCATGATCTGATCTGAAGGCAGAAGCTTAACAGACTGAGCCACCCAGGGGTCCCCATTCTTTTTAATTTTTGATTTTATTATTTATTTTAATCAATATATTTATCTATATTTGACAAGTTTTGATATTAAATTACTTTCGTCATTTAATTCCATGTATTAAGGGGTGCCTGGGTGGCTCAGTAGGTTAAGGGTCTGCCTTAGGCTTAGGTCATGATCTCAGGGTCCTGGAATTGAGCCCCACCTCTGGCTTCCTGCTTAGTGGGAGTCTGCTTCTTCTTCTGCCCCTCCCCCTAATTGTATGTATACATGCATGCTCTCTCTTCCTCAAATAAATAAAATCTTTAAAAAAAAATAATTCCATGTATTAAAATTTTCTTTTATAATTAATTTTCTTTTTAATCAGGATTATTCGATATTATGTTTTTATTCTCCAGATATAATGATTTTTAAATCTATGTTTTTATTTTTAACTTACCTTGAATAATAATCAGAAAACATGATCTATATGATAGCAATTCTTTGGAATTTATGGGTTTCTTGTGTGACACAGTGCATTGGCAATTTCTGTTTCTTTCAGACGTACTCTATAAAAATTTTGCATTTTCTATTCAGCAAATTTATAGATTTGATTATACTTAGTTTATTTAATTTCAGTGTATCTGAGAAAGATTTATTAAAATTACCAACTAAAAATGCTGATGTATTTATTTTTCCTGTACTCTCTTAGTTGTTTTATATATTTGGAAGCAATTTCCTTAGTGCATATGTGTTTAAAAATAGAATCTTCTTAGTGCTTTCACTCGCAAATCTTTCTTTGTGACCCCCTTCATTAGCCTCAATTTCTATTTAATTGGATACTGAAACCACTACTCTGGCTTTCTTTTCATTCGTCTGTGCCTGATATATTTTCTTCTATTTATTTATTGCACAGTTTCTGTATTGTAATGTTTTTATTTTTTTATTTATTTATTTTTTTTTTTTAAAGATTTTATTTTATTTTTTCGACAGAGATAGAGACAGCCAGCGAGAGAGAGAACACAAGTAGGGGGAGTGGGAGAGGAAGAAGCAGGCTCATAGCAGAAGAGCCTGATGTGGGGCTCGATCCCATAACGCCGGGATCACGCCCTGAGCCGAAGGCAGACGCTTAACCGCTGTGCCACCCAGGCGCCCCTGTAATGTTTTTAAAGTAATTCTGTAAACAAAAGATTCCTGGATCTTTATGTTGTTATCTTCTGGTGGGTTAGACGAACTATTTTACATTTATTATAGTTACTATTTGGAGTTACCTAGCCATACTATTTTAAGTTTTCTATTTATCATACTTTAATTTTGTCCCCCCCCCCCTTCTTATTCCCTTTCCTTTCCACTGGATGGAAAAATATTCTACTGGTTTGAAAATCATACATTGTATTTTGGTTCCCTAGTAGTTACCTCTTATTTATTCCTTCTTCATCTCCATCTCCCAAGTTTGGGAAAACTTTTTTCAGTATCTAAAGCAGGAGAAACTGATTCTGAGCACATACTCTAAGTCTTTTGCCATTGCCAGGTCCTTAGCTTTTGAGACCTCAAGGCAAAGAATGGACTCCTGTGTTATCTGTATTTTGCTGTGTCATCCTTCCCCTGGAGCAGAGAAGATGCAGTGCCCTGGCTGCCCTGGCTGAGGGAAGGTCACAGGGAACAAAGGAACAAAGGAGGAAAAACCCTGTTATTATCTCAAAATTTTATTCAGTCACAAACACTTGCGCTTTATCTGCCCCCTCCACTCAGTGCTCTGTTACAATTGTTGGGAGGCATCCTATTATTTTCTAGTACTTTATAGTTAGCTGGTAGATATATTTAGTATGTTTATGAAATAAGCTAATTATATCATTTGGTATATCACTTCTGTGATATTAAAACTCTCTAATCTTTGGTTTCTTCAATTCTAATTTGCTATTTATTCAATTCAATTCATTCATTCAACATTTATTAAGAACCTATTACATATTAGCTACTTTGCTGGAGGAAAATACGGAATAACAAAAAAAAGTAATAATCCCTCTCTCAGAATGCCTCTTTGTAGTTGAGGGGGGAACACAGGCAAATCGCCGGATAATTACAAAGAATGCGTTAAGAGCTATAATAGTGGAATGCATTAAAAAAAAGCAAAGAAGAGAGGGCCACTAACTCTGGGGAGATGAGAAACAGCTTCACAGAAGAACGAGTTTTGAGTTGGGTCTTGAACAATGAATGGGTATTCAAATAGTGAAGGACGGGGTGGGGGAGGGGGAATTCCAGAGTTGGGAGGTGATGGGAAGAAGAGCAATTGGGAGAGGAAGGTGCCTACGAAGCCCCAGAGAGTGAGCACATATGTGGTTGTGGATGGAGAGGCTGTCTGGATGTGGGAGTAGGAGAGACAGGAGCCACAGATATGACTACAAAGATGTGTGTTTTGAGCTTCAAAAAATGTATCTTCATTTAGAGATTTTTAAGCAGAGAAGAAAAGTAGATGTTGGATGGGGCTACAGAATGGAAGAGAGAGAGAGTCAGAGAGAGAGCACAGGGGCTTAGCAGCAAGGAAACAAGCTAAGAGATTGCAACAAACCTTTCCAATCTTACACCACCACACTAGCTCAGACCCTTACATTTGTCCTGTGCTATAAATTTTTTAACTAGGATTTGACCAGATCTTATCACTTCTAATTAACGGGGACACCATTAATTTAGATTGGGATATTAGAAGAGCATTATTTTTTTGTTTAATAGAAGAGTTCACTTTTGGGTATCACAGGTGGTGGTGCCTATAAGACTATTCAGGAGATATTTCTTGCAAATTATTGGAAATGTTTTTCTGAACATATTCTTTAGCCCATTTTGGGGTGGGGTGGGGTAGGGTTGAGAATGGAAGGGCTGGGGGTCAGAGGTTGATTTATTGCTCCACCATTTAGTAAACATCATAGACTTGCATATTCTGTGCAATTCCTACCAAACATTTTAAAATTGTGTCTTGTCCTCTTATCTTTTTAGAAATTCAGTGATCAAATATATAATGGAGTACTTTTCAGGTGCATGCAATTCCGTAAGGTCCTACAGGTGCTGCAGTGGTGGTAAGAATAACTTACCACCTAGTTCATGCATGTAAAAAAACCCAAAAATATAAATGATAATAAAACAAGTTATATAAATATACTATAGTATAATAATTTTATAGGACAGGGTAAGATTTACAACAGGGCAGCAAACAACTCCATAATCTCAATGGTTTAACAGAATCAAAAAGTTTATTTTTTCACACATAAGCAGTGTGCTGTGGGCCCAGGAGATTCTCCAGGACAGCTGTCCTCCTTGTATTGGCTCAGCATTCTGGGCTTTGATTGCAAGCAACCTCCATATGGACACATTTCCATGATGACCACTGGAGGGGAACAGTGGGTTGGAGGGGTGACTACTGGCAATCAAATGTTTCTACTTAAGATGTGACCCAAGTCACTTCACTGCCAAAACAAGTCTTATGACCTGTGCCTAAATTGAAGGGGGCAGAGAAGAACTATCTTCCCATGTGTCAGGATGCAGAGAGGATCAGATATTGGTAGACAGTAATAATACTCAATGCATAGTAAGATAAACATCGCAAAAAAGGTACAAAGAAAAAGCTAAAGCTTTTTAGAGCAGGAGGCAATCACAGTTAGGATGTCACCTGATAAAAGCCAATTCTGTTTTTCTGTCAATGAGGTAACGATTATTACTTCACTTTATCAGTAGGAAATGGTCTGCTGGGCTCCAAATTCGGTCCTAGCTCCCAACCTGGTTGACTTGGTAGAACCCACAAGATTTCCATGCTCTCCTCAGATCTTTGTTCTTTTTTCCCCCTCTTTTTGGATCCCACATATGTGGCCTAGGATAATGGAATTTGTAGAAGAGAGTTACTGGTAAGGTTCTAGAAGGTTTCAGTCTCTTTCCAAGAACTTTTCACTGCTTCTTGAACATATGGGTCTATTTTGCACAAAGATGAGGTGGAGTAGTTAAACCAAGTGACTAAACCTAAACAATAAGGTCTCCATCTTGGAGCTCAGATGCTTTTTTACAAGAGAACCATCAGGGTGCACCCAGAAATTCACCATAGGATCAGAGTCATCTTACATAAATAGGATACAAAATAATTCCAGGACTTTACAGAAAGTGAGCATACCATTAAACTAAAAACAGTAAGAAACCTTTGGATTTTGCATTTTCATTCTTCCTGTAAGTACGTTGGGGAAAATTGGGAACTTGCAGTGTCTTTCTCATTTATTTTGTTTAATTATTGAATTCTTCATTATAATGAAGAGCAAAAAGAACGAGAATGTAATTTGCTAAAATGAACAAAAGAATGCTTCTTTTTCTGCTTTAAAGTTAGAATGATCAGGGGCGCCTGGGTGGCACAGTGGTTAGGTGTCTGCCTTCGGCTCAGGGCGTGATCCCAGTGTTATGGGACCGAGTCCCACATCAGGCTCCTCTGCTGTGAGCCTGCTTCTTCCTCTCCCACTCCCCCTGCTTGTGTTCCCTCTCTTGCTGGCTGTCTCTATCTCTGTCAAATAAATAAATAAAATCTTTAAAAAAAAAAAAGTTAGAATGATCAAATTATCCCTAAAATGTCTTCTGAGTTCCTTGGAAATATATATATTACTACATATAAAAGAGTGAGAAATCACTATAATGGATAAAATAGGATTCTTTTGGGTATTATTTGGAAATAAGATTCAGAAATTATTATGCAGGCTTCAGAAAGAACTGAAACCATGCAAATACTGTTCATAAAAAAGAAATCCCAAGGCCCGATTGACTGCGGCCCCCTCTCCAGGGGGCAGCAGAGATGCGCAAGGGGACGGAGACGTCTGCTACCCGGGAGAGGCGGTGTAGATCCAGGCAGTGCCCGCGCCAGCAGCAGGACTGCTGCCCCTGGGGCGGATTGAAGGGGCGGGCTGGGACCGGGGCGGGAGGAAGAGGGGGAGAGGCGACTTCACAGAAAAGCTTTTACAGGCGACGCTCTCCGCCCGCCGGACGGGAGGCGGGGTAGCAGCCCGATTAAAGTAGCAGCCTGGAAGGAAGGAAGGAGCAAGGGAGGGACGGGAACAGTTGGGAGGAGGAGCAGCGAGCTGGGCCGCGGCGACAGCAGGGGGAGCGGCCCAGCGTGGCCACGTTTTGGTTTTGTTGTTTTCCAGTGGAACAGTTCTCGCAAGCCCTTCCGAGGACTGATCGCGCCGAAGCCCGGGGGCCCCGACCTTCCAGGTGACAGGCGGTCACCCCTGGTAGGAGTCAGCTCCGCCCCAAGTCACCCCGCCCGCCCGCCCACAGCCCATTCCCCGCCCAGCCTCCGTCTGCCTGCCCCGGGCAAGCGCGGCGGCCGCAGCGGCTCTGCAGCGCTGGAGCAGGGAGCGACCGGCAGCGGCGCGGGACCCGCGGCGGAGGAAGGGAGAAGTGCGGCCCCCAGGCGCTAGCTCGAGGAAGGAGGATGACGATTTAACCCGCCCTCTCCTTCCAGTCCCGCTGCGGGGCGCCCACAGAGTGCCCGCCGCCCGAGCCTCCGAGCTGCGCCGGAGGAAGTGCCGCATGGGGCAGGGCCGCTGAAGCGCAGAGTTCGTGGTCTTGCCGTGCCAAAGAGGGCGCGGGGGCCGGGTGCAGCAGTTGGCACAGTTTCGGCGGCGCCTTCAGCGCCGGAGTTGGGGGCGCGCCGCGCCTACCCGGCCGCCTCGGCGCTTTCGTGAGGCGCAAGTTATGGAGCCCCCCAGCTGCATTCAGAATGAGCCGTTCCCGCACCCTCTGGAGCCCGAGCCGGGCGCCCCTGCGCAGCCGGGCCCCGGGAAGCCGGGCGACAAACGGTTTCGGCTGTGGTACGTGGGAGGGTCGTGCCTGGACCGCAGGACCACGCTGCCTATGCTGCCCTGGCTCATGGCTGAGATCCGTCGGCGCAGCCAGAAGCCCGAGGCGGGCGGCTGCGGGGCGCCGGCCGCCCGCGAGGTGCTCCTGGTGCTCAGCGCGCCCTTCCTGCGCTGTGTCCCCGCACCCGGCGTCGGGGCCTCGGGGGGCGTCGGCCTCGCGGCGGCGCAGCCCAACCCGGCCGTGTTCATCTTCGAGCACAAGGCACAGCACATCTCGCGCTTCATTCACAACAGCCACGATCTCACCTACTTTGCCTACCTGATCAAGGCGCAGCCGGACGACCCCGAGTCGCAGATGGCCTGCCACGTTTTCCGCGCCACAGACCCCAATCAGGCAAGACGGCGGCTGGAGGCGCGCGGGAGGGTCCGGCGCACTGGGGAGGAATAACGGGGCTGGAGGCACTGGGACCCCTCAGGAAGGGCTGACTGACTCTGGTCCGGCTGCTGACGCGCGCCCTCCACGTGGCGCGCTCGAGCGTCCACTCCTCCCGTCCCAAGGACGGGGAGTCTGGGAGCTAGCGTTCGGGGGTGGGCGGGGTGGCGGGAGCGGACCACCCGCGGGAGCTGGGGAGAGGGAGGCTGGCGGAGAGTGGTCCCCGGGTGGTAGAGGAGCGGGTGCGCCCCAGGAGGACGCGGCGAGCAGCCCGCGTCTCGGGAGGACTGCGGTGTTTGGGGTGTGCCTGGAGGAGGGAAGCCTGGCCTCGGCCTCGTGTTTGCGTCTGTGCGTGTGTGTGAGAGGAGACACTAGAGAGGTTTGGGATCCTCAGGGCCCTGCATTCACTCTCGGTCTTGGTTGAGTCCTGCACCTTAACCCACGTGGAACGTCCAGTTCTAGTTACAGCAGCACCTGCAGGTCTGGGGGCTGTGAGGTTTTTTGGGAGCGGAGTTTAGGGAAAGTTAGTGGACAACCATGTTAGCAAGTACGAATCTGCGTTTAGATGTTAAGTGGAAAGAAAACTTTTTTTTTTTTTTTGCTTGTTTTCCTTTTTTCTTTTTCTTTCTTTTTTTTGCAGTTTTTTTACGCACTAATTGGAGACAGATACCAGCTTGGGTGATTTAAAAAGCAGTTTTCTAATATTTCTCCAAAGTCTAAACTGAGGTGTCTGTTACCAAACAGTGCATTTTTACTTCCTTAAAAACAGGCACGCCCCTTTATCTAATGGCTTGAGGAATCTAAACAAAACTCTATGACAGTGATTGTGTCTTTTTTTTTTTTTTAAGATTTTATTTATTCATTTGACAGAGAGACAGCCAGCGAGAGAGGGAACACAAGCAGGGAGAGTGGGAGAGGAAGAAGCAGGCTCCAGCAGAGCTGGGAGCCCGATATGGGGTTCGATTCCAGGACCCTCGGATCAGGCCCTGAGCGGAAAGCAGATACTTAACGACTGAGCCACCCAGGCGTCCCAGTGGTTGTGTCTTTGAAAACTGGTTTTGAAATAAAAGTACAAAGAGTTTTTACTGTAATAAGCCCTCAAAATGCTATTCTAAAAATAGCTCTTTAATGTTTGCAAAGTACTTCAGATTCTTTAGAAAAATAATGTGTCTAAATAGAAATAAAGTCTCAGTTGCAACATGTGGCAGGCAGTTCCTTTGGTAGCTGGGAAATTAATAAAAAGGAGAAAAACATCCTACAAATCAGGCTTTTTTTCTTAATTCATTTTTTTAGTATCTGTCATTGAAAGAGTTTTTCACAAAAGGCCTGTAGCTGAATTGAAGAAAATAAAAGCTCATTGTCTTAGATTTCATCATTTTGTAAGCTAGTTTAATACCTTAACATTCAGAACTCCCAGTATGAGGTGAGCAATTTTAACTTATATGACCGCTTTTAGATGTATGTTGAAATACCTTTTTACAAATTGTCTCAACATTCCAACCATGATTAAAATGAATGTCACTTTGTGCTTATTTGTTCAAAGCTTATTTTTAGCTTTCACTTCTATTGGAATGGGAGTGTAGCCTGTTCTTTATATCTGAAAGTTATCACTCATTTTATTAAGATTTTTTGGTTCTGTCAGTAAGGAGGAAGAAATTGCATTTTCCCAGGATTGTAAGGAATGTTTCATGATTTTGGGTAGTTTATATTAAAGTTATTTTCTTCAGATCTGTTATATGACACATCATTGCTAATTTCACTGTTGGTCAAAGTTTGTTTATGGGTCATGGCACTTAGAATTCTTAACAGTGGCTGTTGAGTCCCTCCAGATTCATTGTTAGGGCATATTTAAAATCATGCTCCCCCCCTTTTAACCTTAATTATGTATTTAGGTGTTTGAGGCTGAATGTGATATTATTTTACAAATAATAACATGCTTAGGCTCATTTCTCCCTTTTGATCCTGTAGGAACAGTGGAAACCGTATGTCCTTTTGATAAAGAGAAAAAAAAAACCCTAACTTTTCCTGTTTATTGCCATTTCCCGGTTGAGTCTTTGATCTAAAGATATGGATTCCAGTTTACTCTGAGCCCAGAGAATCCCTGCTAGCGGATACTTAATTTGAAAGGCCAGATGTTGTTCCATGAAGGATTATCTCCAGCCATATATCAGGGTTGCAAACTCCAATCCCTGGGATTTGGTTGAGTGAGGTGGAGGTTGAGTGAGGACTGAGGACCATGGAGTGATGCTCATTTCTCAGGGAGTTAGTTACTCAGCACCAGTTGCAAATTGCATTAACAAGATACAAGCCTGGTGTTGCCAGAGATTTGATTTCCTAAGAGTGGAAGTCTGGATTTTTATGTATGACTTCATATTTTAAAGTATTAGCAAATATTTTAAACATTGAAGATTCCTATCTGGACCTAACAAAACACATCTGAGTTTTGGCTTCAGAGACTTAAGGGCTGCCACTTTGTTTTTCATAAATATTTGTTGAATGGACAAGGACAATCATCAGACACTGTGAGCTTTTTGCCACTTTTCTGTTTGGGCATCTGGATTCACTTGATACGGCTCTCATAGTAGGCTTAGGGCCATTTTGGGGGAGGACTTTGTAAGTAATATTCTCAGAAGTGATGATTCTACAGTTGAACTGGTTCAAGGATGGATTCCTCACATTGTTACCATCTAGGGGTATGCTTCATGTAGAGTAGGCTCTGGATGGTTCTAGGCACCTTTGAAATCAGAAGGAAAAAGACCTACTGTTTGCCCCGGAGTTCTAAATTTGAAGGGGAGAATTATTTAGTTGGACTTTAAGATCATTGTTAAAAGAGTCTCCGGTCACTGAACAAAGTATGGAAGGTGGCCTAGAGGAGTAGGCCTGCAGACATCCATGAATAAATTTGCCTCTGGCTTGTCTCTCATGCTTGTCCCTTTTCTGAAATAGGCCTTTCTGTAGGATGGCCATGTGAGTCATTGTTTAATGTAGGGTGATTTTTTTTTTTTTTTAAAGATTTATTTATTTATTTGAGAGAGAGAAAGAGCACATGTGAGCAAGGAGATGGGGGAGAGAGAGAGAGAAAATTTAAGCAGCCTCCCCGCGAGCGTGGAGCTCAACCTGGGCTTGATTTCAGGACCTTGGGATCACAACCTGTGCCAAAATCAAGAGTTGGAGGCTTAACTGACTGAGCCACCCAGGTGCTTCTAATCTAGGGCAACTTTTATTGAGAACAGGGGCACCATTAATAATTACACAAACATAACAAGTATAAACCTGGACCGTGTAGGGCAAACCAGGATATACGGTGACCACAGCTAAATGGCAAAGTTCATGTTTGTGCCTAGCCACTGAGATGGGGGATTGTAATTTCCATATAAGAAATGATAAGGTTTTGCAGAGTATCTGCTCATATCTTTTGGGGCCTGGATCTACATGTGAACTCTGAGATGGGAGCACTGTGCTAGTAGCTTGTGTCTGTTGTGGGGAGTTGCCATGGTGATGTGCCCTCTGGCTCCCCCTCTCCAGGTGGGTCAGAGTCAACTTAAGGATGTGGGTCTAAAGGAGCACTCAGCCAGAATGGCCTAATGAAGAGGTATTTCTCCCAGGTGCAAAGAGAGGTGGGGGTCAGGAGCAACGGAACCAGTTCCAAATCAAATATATGCCTGTGCAGTTTGGTTCCCATTTATTCAAGCCTGTGTGGTCCTGCACAGGAGGAATGTCAGCCTTAGTACATTTCAGCCAAACTTGGATATTCGAATTAGTAAAAGTACTTAACCATACATAATGTTTAAAATCCCACTGGCATACATTGAGTTATAGACTTAAAACTGGTTGAGGAACCAAGAATATTTGATTCTCTATCTAAGATCTAAGATCTAGGGTAGGTCACTAATATTCTTCAAATTTTTATCTTTATATACTTTCAGAAAGAGACTATGTAGCATTACCTCAATTTCCCAATTAAAAAGCAGAAATTATTCCAAGTTATGTCAATTTACCATATGAAAAAAAGCAAGAGTTGTTAGTGTTTATATTGTTAGAGATTGAAGGTGTTAATTATCATTTGCATGAGACTGCATGAAAATTATATTTCAAGATTATAGATTAGCAATCATTTAAAAAACAAAAACATGATTACTATGATTTTTGTTGATTTTGTTTATGTATATATTTCTTGAAACTTGCAAGAATGTTATTTCAAAGAGATTTTATAAATTGTGTTCTTAAAAGTCAAAAATGAACTTGACACCAGTTTATTTGAGCTCTAAGTTCTCTAAATCTGTAACTTTTTTGTTCTTCTTAAACTATTTAGTATTTTCTGAGCTTTATTCAGGTAACCAATTTTCTATTTACTTCTGTTGATAGTTTTCAAAAGGGGTCATTTCTCAGAAGTTCTTACTCACAGTTGATGGGAATATACTAATCAGGAAACCAAAGAAATAGAAATCTGGAAGTTTTCACTTTTTTCTCTCTGCTTTCTGAATAGTCTGTGCCATTCTAGACAGGTAGACCTCTCTCCCTTCATTTTTGATGTATTTGCTTTTTTGTCATTTCCCCCCCCCCCCGCCTGTCCTGATTTGAACTGGAGGTTGATTTGCCCTGGCTCCACTCCATGGTAGAATCTTGACCTTGATATCTGGGGGAAAGGTAAAAAACGTGTGCCCAGAGCCTCTCAGTTGTGAGGCGGTGTTAGTTATAATGAAGATTGAGACTGTTCAGTATGTGGGCTTGTTTATCATAAGCCAGAGCCCTGGTTCTCAAATTTGAGTATGCCCCCCCCCCCATGATGATGCTCTGTCTACTGGCCTGGGGATCACAGATCGAGATCCACTGCCCTCAATGATTTTATTCATTTGTTGGGTTATATGACCACTTCTGTTCCCTCAGTTATTTTTGCAGTTCTCAGACTTGGAAGTTCAAAGTGAATGTGAGGAGGAATAATATCTGACTACAGAAGATTTTTAAGAAACTCTTCAATTTCTAGCTTAATAGTTTTGCATATCTTCCCTAAATAGATGTTATTCTGCCAGGTATCCTAAGACTACCCATATGTTGAATGAAAACTTTACCTTTCAAGCCAAAGTTTTTAAGTTTTGCAGATGGAATAAATAGTTTTTTAAGAGTAGGTCCCAATGTTAAATTATGATAAAATTTTGCAAAAACTAAAGATTTATTTATTTGCATCCAGGGAAATTACATCATTCAGCATGTTTAATATACTGGCTGTTAAGAAAGTCAAGCAGGGGATGCCTGGGTGGTTTAGTCAGTTGGGTGTCTGATTCTCTCTCTCTTTTTTAAAGATTTTATTTATTTATTTGACAGAGAGAGAGGGAACACAAGCAGGGGGAGTGGGAGAGGGAGAAGCAGGCTTCCTGCTGAGCAGGGAGCCCAATGCGGGGCTTGATCCCAGGACTCTGGGATCATGACCTGAGCCGAAGGCAGACACTTAACGACTGAGCCACCCAGGTGTCCCGGGTGTCTGACTCTTAATTTCAGCTCAGGTCATGATCTCAGGGTCCTGGGATTGAGCCCCACGTTGAGCTCTGTGCTCAGCTCAGGGTCTGCTTGGGATTCTCTCTCTCTCTCTCTCTTTCTGTCCCCCTCCCCCCACTTGTACTCTCTATCCTCTAAAATAAATAAATCTAAAAAAAAAAAAAAGAAAATCAGGCAAAAAGAAATAGAGAGCTAACAATTTGGTGAATAAGATGATGGCCACTCTGAATAATTATTGCAAACAATGTTTACTAATTTTTCCCCTCAGTCCCAGGGTTTTTGTTTTGTTAAAATCATCTGGATCACCCATTTCATTTGGGCTATGCTGGCATGTCTTAACCAAGTCAAGATGCCAGTTACTTAGATGTAGCCCCTTATAAAATGAGGGACAGATAGTTATAATTTAATTTAGTAGCATATTCAGAATTACTGAGCAGGAAAAAGATTTTGCTGGAAATATGGTCACTGTGACATATTAATAACTCATCCAGAGCCATCAACTAAGGATGTCATTGGCTTGTTACTTTAAGATTATAATGTGTACTATACACCATAGTATGTCTGAGTCGCTTTTCCATGCATTTCCTTAAAAGCTACTATTTATTGAGCTCTTGCTGGGTGATGGTACTGCCCTTAGTGCTTTTCCTAGGTTATCACATTTTGTCTTTACAGTAACTATGCCAAATATGTACCAGTATTCCTCCTGTTTTACGGAGGAGAAAACTGAGGTATAGAAAGGTTACACTGTTACTCCTAGCACACACAAGGTTTGTAATAGTAGAAACAGTTTCCAGTTCAGGCCGAGAGATTCTAAAGCCTGTTTTCTTATCTTCTACTATTAAATGTAGTTGTTGAAAAATGAGCTTTTACTTGTTAGTGTTACAAATTTTTATACTATCAGTTTTCCCACTCTTTTAAAAAATGTAATAGTGTTATTTTGTTTTCCAGCTTTATTGAAGTATATTTAAAAAATAAAATTTGTATGTATTTAAAGGGACAATGTGATGTTTCAATATATATACCAAATGAAATGATTACCACAATCAAGCTGATTAGTATATCTATCACCTCACATGGCTATCATTTGTGTGTGTGTGTATGTGTGTGTGTGTGTGGTGAGAAAACTTAAAATCTACTCTTAGCAAATTTCAAATATACAATGTAGTATTTTATTAATGGTACTCACCGTGCTGTCTGTGCATTAGATCTCCAGAACTTATTCATCTGCATAACTGATGGTTGATACTCTGACTAATGTCTTTCCATTTCTGCCATCCCCCAGCCCCTGGAAACCACTATTCTACTCTCTGCATTTAAGAGTTTTGACTTTTTGGATTCCATATGTGAGATAATGCATTCTTTGTCTACTTTTCCCCACTTTTATATTAAAAATATCCATAGTTAAATATGTTTATTAAATTTGTAAAATAATATTAAGCTCAGTGCATGCTTGAATATAGTTATGCCAATATTTTTGTTTTGTTTTAATGAGAAGTAAAAGGTCTACATGATTTGTTAGGCTCGAGAAATTGAACTCTGGTGTATCTTTTATGTAGTGTCCTTAGGAAGGTGGGGAAGTAAGCTATGACAGTCTTTTTGTAACCTCTGTAAGTACAGTTTAGAATAAAAATTTAGAGTAAGTTTAGAAAAGAATACAAAGTCTTTAGGATGTGTATTTAAGAACAGGTACAACTATGCATTTGAATATATTTTACTGAATCATAAGTATATAAATAGTGTAAAGTGTAAGAAAGTATATAGACTATTAAACTGTATTTATTGTAATATAAAAGTATACAATTATATAGTATAAAAAATAAAATTATAGGATATATAAATAAAGCACTTATCATCATTATTAAACCTATATGATCAAGCAAGAAACACTGGAACCAAGTTGTGCTACCATAATTACCTTAAGTTAAAGGGAAAAGAATATGTAAATTTTTAAAAAGATTTTATTTGTTTATTTGGAAAGGAGAGAGAGAGAGAGAGAGAACCAGTTGGGGGGGGCAGAAGGAGAAGCAGACTCCCCACTGAGCAGGGAGAGAGCTAGACACAGGGCTCATCCCAGGACCCTGAGATCATGACCTGAGCCAAAGGCAGATGCTTTCTTTTTATTTTTAATTTTTTAAATTTTTTATTAAAGGTTCTATTTATTTGTCAGAGAGAGAGCGCGCACGTTTGCGTGCAAGCATAAACGGGGGAGCAGCAGGAAGAGGGAGATGCAAGCTCCCCAGTAAGCACGGAGCCTGACATGGGATTGATCCCAAGACGCTGGGATCATGACCTGAGCCAAGGGCAAACACTTAACCGACTGAAGCCATCCAGGCGCCCCAAGATATGTAAAACTTAAAGTCAAACAAAGCCCAATCAATGACTTGATGGGCTAATGTATGATTTTGCAGGAGTTCAAGTAGAGAAAAGTGGATTAGGAAAAAAAAAAACCCACAAGGTCCATAGTAACACTGGCATGCTGACCCTGTGCTGTGCCATAGTCCTGTTGTTTTGGAAAATAACATCTTTTATCACATTGAATTTAAGTTGTTAGTATAAATGGTACTGGTTTTATACTTGTGTTTGTGGGTATTTTGTAAATTGATTGTGGCTTTAGACTTGCTTAAAAACTAGAGCTGTAAGCATATGAAGTTTTTATCTAGATTTTGGTGAACATATTTAAATAAACTAACAGTGAAATAATGATGTCAGCCTCTTAAGTCACCTTTGAAAGGATCCTGAGCCACCCATAAGTTTGGAAAATTCTGGGTTTAGACTTTTAGATGTTATTTAATGTATCCCTGATAATCTATAATCACATGATAGAAAGGGAAAAAATGCAGGATTAAAATTTTGGTTGGTTTAATTTCAGATCATGTTAACACAGGTTTTTGCAGCCCCACCAAAAGGATATGGGAGTTACTATTTTTTAAGTTACTGATCTCTCCTGAGTTTTATTTCTTGTAAGTGGTTGGGTTGGAAAGAGGATCTCCAAGTAATGGGGTTTTCCCGGCTAAATATAGACGCCTAAATTTGCTGCTCCAGTTCTTTTACTTTGTGGCTGCCCTTAACTAGTTCAATAGTTTGC
Organism: Ailuropoda melanoleuca; assembly: GCF_002007445.2. NCBI lineage: Eukaryota > Metazoa > Chordata > Mammalia > Carnivora > Ursidae > Ailuropoda > Ailuropoda melanoleuca. Next base: position 109,814,193 of record NC_048224.1, on the reverse strand, counting down.
ACTTTGAAGCTGATGTGAATTTTTACATGAATTTCTAAAATTCTCAAAGTTAGAACCATGGAACTTTGTACTATCAATAGTATATAACTTTGAGGAGTTTATTACCAATTTTAGTTTCTAAGTCAAGCTGTACTTTTGGTTGAGCAAATCAGGCATTCTTTTGCAGCTCACTGTTGTATCTTCATAAACATTTTCAGTAGCAGGTTATATCCTTTGGACAAGTACATTTATGACCCAGGTCTCTTACAAACCAGTAAGCAAATTTGTTTTCAGGGCCTAGATGGCTCCCAGCTTTTTCAATTAACCTCTTGCCCTGGTTTCAGGCACTTCATTCTCATTAGCGGGGCAGCCCAAGAAATTTTCCTGAGTTTGCCTAACATTAAGCTGGTGGCCTTCCCGCTTGGTTTTCTAAACATTTCTTCTAAACATGCTTCCTCCAGCATGCTCTGTGCCTGTTGGGATACCTCTTCACTCTGTGCTGGACCTTCCCCATACTTCTGCTTACTCTGAAGACCAGCCAGTGCCTGTTGCCTAGCTCTTTAAATACTGTGCACTCTCTGCTTGATTGATTTGTTTTCCGGTTGTGGAAGCTAGTCTTCCCTCTTCTGAGAGGTGATCTGGTGTCTGGTCCTTGCACTTTCCTGTTGGCTTCTTCCAAGGCTATTAACCATTATGTACTGATTCTATTTTAGTTTTCAGATGAGATTTTGCAAAGGCCTGTCGACATGAACATAGCCTAGTGGTAATAGTGGGCATGACTCCTCTATGCTCATCCATAATTCTTTTTTGTTTAGCTTTTTAAAAGTTTATTTATTTTTTTAAGTAGTCTATACTCAACATGGGGCTCAAACTCACAACCCCAAGATCAAGAGTCACAGGCTCTACCCACTGAGCCAGCCAGGCACTGCTCATCTGTCATTCTTTTATCTACTTTGAGGCATGTTCAATAGGCAGATCTCTGGTTTCTAATACCAATTTAAAAGCAATATGAAAATGGATGATATTATATTCTATTTCTTGACACAGCCCTTTATATTTTAACTTCCTCATTGATTCTGAATCTTTTCTGGAGGTCAGATTATTCTGTTAAGATAATAAATGTTATTTGACAAATTTGCTTATTCTGTGATCATGTAAGTACAGAATGTTAGTTATAGCAATAGAGACTAGTAATAGCAACAGAGAATATTATGTCATTAGGGATCTGGGAGTTAGTTAATTGGCATTAAACCAATTTTCTTAGAAGTTAGATTGGAGATATATAGTTGAAGTTGTATTATTTGTTTAGATAAGTGGATTGTAAACAAGACTAAATAAAATCTGTCTTAATTAATATATGAGAAAATATAGAAGCTCTTTAGAATAAAGAGTATAAAAAACAATCTTTAATTTCTCAAGTAGTCTTACCTAAGGCCACCTTATATTCTAACAGTTCGTTGTCTCTCTTTTGCTTGATCTGCCACAATTATCCAGCATTTGGTTCTGTCTTTGGAAATTATACTCTTAACTTCTAGGAGCCAGGTTAATAATAGTAATAATAGTAATAATAATAATAATAATAATAACTCTAACCGGTATGTATTTATTTGTTTTCTTGACTATGGGGTCTCAAACTTTAGCATGCATCACCTGGAAGTTTTGTGATAATAACCGATTGCTGGACTTCACCCCCAGAGTTTCTGGTTCAGTAAGTCTTGGATGAGGTCCAGAATTTGTGTTTGTGACAAGTTCCCCGGTGATGCTGATATTGCTTGTCCAGGATTACCTTGGACAACTACTGCTCTAGACCAGGGGTTGGCAGACTATGGCCTTTATATTTGAAATACAGTTTTATTTTAACACAACTCCACTCATCTGTTTGCATGTTGTCTATGGCTGCTTTTGTGCTATGGTGGCAGTCTTGAGTATTTTGGACAGACACTCCATGGTCACCAAGCTTAAAATCTTTCTTATTTGGCCCTTTACAAATTTTGCTGACTTCTGCTCTAGATAATACTTTTAAAATAGTTTCTTTATCCCCATTTTATAGGTGAGAAAATGAAGTCTGTAATTTTCTTTCTTTTTTTTTTTTTAAGATTTTATTTACTTATTTGACAGAGAGAGAGACAGCCAGTGAGAGAGGGAACACAAGCAGGGGGAATGGAGAAGAAGAAGCAGGCTCCCAGCAGAGCAGGGAGCCCGATGTGGGGCTCAATCCCAGGACCCTGGGATCACGCCCTGAGCCAAAGGCAGATGCTTAATGACTAAGCCACCCAGGTGCCCCGAAGTCTGTAATTTTCTTAAGAACACAAGCTAGCAAGGAGCAGATCTGGGATTCCAAACCCCATGCATTTTCTAAAACCAACTTTGTAAATTTTTATTGATGGCCCCCACATTTATCGAGGTAGCCCAGCTCTTTTCAGTTTCTTTTTTTTTTTTTTTTTAAAGATTTTATTTATTTATTTGACAGAGATAGAGACAGCCAGCGAGAGAGGGAACACAAGCAGGGGGAGTGGGAGAGGAAGAAGCAGGCTCCCAGCAGAGGAGCCTGATGTGGGGCTCGATCCCAGAATGCCGGGATCACGCCCTGAGCTGAAGGCAGAGGCTTAACCGCTGTGCCACCCAGGCGCCCCTCTTTTCAGTTTCTAAATGCTTACTTGATATCTGCACTTAAATATGTAGTTGCTGATGCTGGTAAACCAAGGAATTATATTAGAGTCCTACTTTTCAGTCCCCAGTTTCAGCTCCGGAGGGACGTCCTGTTGATTCAGCTTCCAAAACTTAGTTTTAATATGTCACATCTCTCCACCAGGCCTGCCACCACACAGGTGTAACCACTGTGATCTCTTGTTGGGACTGTTCTCTCAGCTGTTCTCCCTGCTCTGCTCTTGCCGTCCTGTCAGACCCTTCTTCCATGGAGCCCCAGGAGTGGTGCTTATAAAACACAAACCAGATCAGGTTCACTTTGCACTCAGAATGATAGGTAAATTTCCCCTTACAGTTGGGTTGGTCTCTCCAACTTAGATTGCTGCTCTCCAGGGCATGCAGTATACTTTTGCTATCCTTAAACAAGCCCTGCTCCTGGTCACTTCAAAACCTTTGCATGTGTGGTCCCCATTCTTGCTAGATTAGCTTTTTCTCAGGTATCAGTTCTTTGCCTAAATCACAAATGTCATTTACTCAGATTGGCCTCCAGTGACCCTCTATCTAAAGTAGATAGGTATCCTGGTTTTTCATTTCTATCTCAGCCCTGTTTTCCTTTTGACACTAACACATTTCAAATTAATTTTTTTTAAAGTAGGGTCCACATCCAACATGGGGCTTGAACTCATGACTCTGAGATCAAGAGTCATATGCTTTACTGTCTGAGCCAGCCAGGTGCCCCTAAAATTAATTTTTAAAAACACTTTCTGGGGGTATGTCACCATCTCTAGAAGGTAAGCTTCATAGGGAGAGAGCTCTTGTCTGCTCAGGGCTGTATGCCTGGGACCTAGTTTTATAACAGAGATTCATTCCAACAGATTGCAATTAAGAATCTGTACCTGCCTCAAGTAATTTAAATCTACTTGCAAAAGGCTTAAGTCTGTTTGCAGGGATGTGGGTGTGTTCCTGTATTTGTTACCTTTAGTTGTTAACTTTAGCAAGAGTGAATTGTACTGTTTGTCCAGTTTTATTTTTTGTTATGAATGTTTATAATTTTAGAGCCATCATACTGCTTATAATATTAAGTGGGGTTATAAAGAAGACATCTTTTTAAAATAAGTAAATTGTGTAATTTCTGAAAAAAAATTTCTAGATCAATTTAAGTTGGACTGTTTTTTCCCCATCAAAACACGGGAAGTTTGCTGAAGCTGCTGACATGAGAATAGGCATCTCCATGGCCTTTTCTCTGAATGACATGAGTTGAGAATTTGGGCATCTGGAAGACGATCAGCAAGAGTGGTATTGTGAAAATATCCTTGCAATAATTGGATTATTCTTCATTTTCTGTCCAGTTCAGTTATTTAGGCTTCTCAGTGGAAGTATGATCTCATTTGGAAAACTGTTTAGTTGCACAATGCTTTGGATGGCTTCTGTAAGTTTTTACTCCCAAATTTAAAATTAACCAATTTCTAAGGCCCTGATTTTTACACCTGTTCCAAGAAAGGGCAGGGAAGGCCTAAAAGGTATTAAAAACTTTTAATTTTAATCAAAAAGGGAAATGAAGGGCTGGAGAGGAGATCACCAGGGTGTGGCCAGGGATGAGAAAGAAAAAAAAACCATGGCCAATGTCCATAGTGAACTATTGACCGATAATAAGATGTAGGATTGCATTCTGGATTTCTTTATTTGCTTAAACAGCATGCCCTTGTGACAGAGTAATTACCTTGTATTCATTTTATGTAATGTTTATAATAAGAGCAATTAGATAGGTTGATTATTGTTTTCAGTGGCCACTGGGGCATGACCCAAGCTACCAGTAAGATGGTATTCATGTTATGCAGTGTTCCCATGGGGTTCTATTTTAAAGGAAACAACACAAGGAAAGATGGCTTTATTTTTCCAGGAAAAATTAAGTAGTGCCACAGTCATTTGCTTCTATAAATATAGGCACTCTGCGTCTTCCTCAGAAGGGGCATTTTTTCCTCATTCCTTCATTACCTTTAGTCATGTCTTTCTTGGAGCATTACTTATCTCCAGATTTTCTTCAACTTTTGGTGCCTTGCATGGAGTAGGAGATCCCATTTTGCTCCATTGATGAGGTAGTGTGTTTTCTAAATGAGCTTCCGGAGTTTGTCATTGTCCTTTATTCACGATTGAAATGATCTTTAAAAACCTGCTTTCCATTGGTATGCCCATTGAAGACATGGGCATTGCTAATTGCACATTATTTGAAACAGCAAATACAGCTGCTTATTAAGGCAAAAGGTAAACATAAATAGTTTCCTAATATGTTTGCCAATTTATGGAGGTGGTTTTCTTTTCTCCTGGACTGGAGAGCAAACTGGACAGTCACTTCTATAGAGGGAGAAAAGCTATACTGCACATATTGGGAATGGGAGTTGATATTTGTTGGTATTGGATTTGAGTCATAATACATTAGCCCATTTACCTAGGAACAGGTCAGGTTGACAGCTTTTGTGTGCCTGTGATTATACCAATTAATAGTTTCTCTGGAAACCTTGTTTGCTATGATTTTGCTCTGATTTCTCTGGGGAGAGCAGAATTTTTTTTTTAAAAGATTTTATTTGTTTATTTGACAGAGAGAGAGACGGTCAGCGAGAGAGGGAACACAAGCAGGGGGAGTGGGAGAGGAAGAAGCAGGCTCCCAGCAGAGCAGGGAGCCCAATGCGGGGCTCGATCCCAGGACCCTGGGGTCAGGCCCTGAGCCGAAGGCAGATGCTTAACGACTGAGCCACCCAGGTCTCCCTGGGGAGAGCAGAATTAATTCTGGACATTGATGGTGGGACTGACATATGTATGCCCTGTGATTTTTTTCTTAGCTGCTTACATTTTCCAGATGATTTATTTTTAAATGTCGTGCTGCCACCATGAAAGAGAATGACAGCAATACTTTATGTATACTTCAATCTCCATAAATCAAGTGGAGATGTCAAACCAATGAGTTTACTAAAAAATGTTGATTTAAAAAATGTTTGTGAAATTTCCTCAGTACCTGATAGTGCAAAGGACTTTGTACATATTTTCAGTTTTGATTCTTGTTCTCAATGGACAAAATGTTTATTTGTCTACTGCAGTTGGGGTAAATGCAGGAAAATCCCTTTCTTATATTGTTCTCTGTTTTGAACATGTTCATGTATAATCTGTCTCAAAAGAAGTGACTGACTCCTGCTGAATTTTCATTGGCAAAGGAGAAAAGACCATTTATTATTGACCATGCAGGTGTGACCAGGTGGCACAGAGATAACAGGCCTTCAGCTAGAGAAGCCAGACCTGATATAAGAAGTTGAAGCTCCGGATCCCACTCTTCCATAAATAATCCTATACTGTCAGCAATGTTAATCTGGACCTTGGCTTTTCTAGTTGTTCCTTTGTTCATTACCTCATGCATTCATTCCTTCCTTCCTTCATTCATTCATTCACTTATTCCCTCAACCATCTATTCATTTGTTCAGTTATTAGGTGGATGGAATGTTTCCTGCGTGCCGGTATTGCACTGGACAGCACTATGGAGTGGTTTGTAAAACAGATGCATTCCCTTCTTCATGGTTCTTACAGTTTCGTGGAGGAGTGAGATAAAACGAAGAAAAAAGAACTGCATAATGCAATGGCTAAGGGCCTGGGTTCTGTAGTCTAACCGTTGGGACCCAAAGCTCCACCGTGGGCTTCACGGTGCTGGGCAAGTTCTTGCATCTCACTGTACCTTGAACTCCTTGTCTGTCATATGGGGGTGATAGCATTGTTGTGAGGGTTAAATGAATCCATTGAAAGCTTGTAGAACTGCCATGTAATAACTACTGTGTAAATGTTACCTACATATACACAGGTGTCCTATTTCAAGTTGTAAGAAGGGCTGTGAAGGAAAAGAATGTGGTGCTATAAGAAGAGAATAAGAAGAGAAAACTTAGTCTCGATAGGGTTGTGTAGCAGGTAAATTCTCTAGCTCTCTTTACTTAATATGGTCTTATGTTTTTCTAGTTATCTCTCCCTCTGCCAGTCAGTCCAGATCTACAGGAAAGCTGGCCCCAGCCCTAGCCCTAAGGTGGGAAATACCACTGATTTGTCCAGGAATCCAGGCCCAGGCCGGGTGATGAGTTTGTATCTGGAGCTCCAGTGGTCCTGGGGAATGTGTCAGTTTGTGCCAATGCAAGAGGAGAGACATTTTCTTGGGGCTCTCCTAAGAAAGTTTTCTCCTTGGCTGTAGCATGTTAGATTTAAAACCTGAAACAGTTATAGTTATTTCCCTTCCAGAATGATGATGAAAATGGGCTGGGCAGTGTGGAAAGGCCTGGAAGACTGCATCTGAATTCTGATAGGAACAAGTCTGCTTAGCACCTGCCTGTAGACTTTTTCAGCTTATGTGAGCTGAATTGAGCTTTCTGCTACATATAACCAAAAGCAAGAGATGAGTCAGGGAAGGCTTCTTGTGGACATGGCAATTAGGGATGATTCCCAAGTTTGCTGATTTTTTTTCCTTTTTTCCTTTTGTTTTTTTAACTAATGGGTGGGTTTGATACCATTTTTAGATGTGAGGAAGGCTGGGTGGGAGGAGTGGGGGAGAAACAGGTTTCAGGGGCAAAATCAAGAGTTCTCATTTCTAAAATGAGAGGGCTGGATCTCTGCGATTTGCACACTTTTTCTGACTAAAGATAGCTGAGAGAAATGACATCCTTCCATCAGTAATTATGATTTCTAAAGCATTGCCAACCATTTTCACCAACAACGGGGCCACTGAAAATAGAGTCTCAGCAGGGGTGGGGAGGGTGCTACGCGGGTGTTTTTCAACCTGAGTGCACATAAGAATGTCCTGCAGAGTTTAAGAGAAGTATACATGTCTACTAGATTCATGGGCCCTTCCCACATGTGTTGAATCGGAATCTCTAGGGTGAGACGTGGGGATCTGTTTAAGAACTGGTAACCGGGTTGCAGGCAGCTTGGCACTTGCATGTGGCTAATTTGGGAAACCACTGCTATGGGGGATGTGGGGCCCCCTTCCCCTGTCAGGCTTTTGATGACCACTCCAGGAACTAATTTCAGTGAACTTAAGCTCAGGACACAGCACGAACCATACGAGTAGCCACAGCACGGTGTTGCCATCGTGACACTGCTGCTTCTTGATACTACTTCTGGTCACATTGTTACATGTTTTCTTTCTACGGGCATATTGGCAATAGAGAGAGCGTCTTAACAGTTTATACAGTGTTTACGTGTTTGATGGTTATTAGGATATCTGTTCCTTAAACAGCTGTTAAAATATCACTTTACATATCAGTAGTTGGGTAAACTTCATGAGAAATCAGGTGGTAGACCAGCCTCTAATCGTAGGTCATGTTCTAGAGTCGTTGCATGGACATTATCTTCCCATGGGTCTGTCAACACTAGATAATAGTCGTAGACATCAGGTGTCATAGTGAGAGGGTCTTCGAGGAGAAATGGATCAAGGACACACTGAAGCATAATTAAGAGCAGGGTTATAAGCAGTGGGAAGTGAGATGTCTGGGATGGAGTGAGCCAAGGAGGGTACGGGCTCCAAGGCTGAGACAGGGCCCCCAAATAATGAGATGGTCAGCATGAAGCAATTGCTCTAATTAATATAATTAAGGCTTTATTTATGGTCATTTGGGGTTGAATTGGCAGCCAGGCAATTGGCCCTAGGTGGTAATGATGCTCTCAGCTTTGGGAAATGATGCTTCAGGCATTTTGAGGGAAACTTCACCCTCTGCTTTGTCTCCTGTTCCCCTCCGACCCCAACCTCTACTTCTGTAGGTTTATGAACGAGGGAAGGAGAACATTTAGTCCTGGAAGGAGGCAACATATTCAGTCTTCTACCTGGTAAGATAGGCTTCTGATTTGACTTCCCCAGAAAGAAAGCGAGGTTGAAGACAGCATTCTTCTCTTTGCTTACTTATTTTTGAGGTATTATATACTTTGGTAGTTATCTTAGGTATCATCAAGTATCTTAGGTATCATTAAGCTATCTTAAGCTATCTTAAGATATCTTAGGTATCATTAAGCTTTAGAACACTGGACACATTTGTGTTTGTTCCTTTGATTCGGTTTGCTATCCATAGTTGAAGTGAATTTTATATTTAAAAATTAGTTGATCTGAGAAAAAAAAAATAACGGTGTCAGTGTAGGATTTTTAGAGAGTGATTTTTGGTTATGTGTTATACGGTGGAAGCCATGACTATCTTGTAGTTGTCAGAGTGTTTGAAGTTCCTTGTTACCACCATTGTTATCAGCTCCACCATGGCCACTAACAAATATTGGTTGAGGTCAATCAAGTGTAAGATTAGCATGTTAGCAGCTTGGGGAGAAAGAGGTTTAAGCGATTTCTGCAGAAACAGGTAAACAGTGGGAGTAGCATACGCTTGCGTTAATTACGAGGGGAAGCTGTTGAGAGAACACATACTCGTGAGGCATTCCATATTCCCTGACGTGACATCTGCGCTTAGTCTCCAGGAATGTGGAAGCTTCAGGGCCTGGTTCTAGAGTTTAGAGAAAAATGACAGATAATTAACACTTCAGGTTTTTGTTCTATTTAATGAAGTGTCACTCTTAATCTGTTGACTTTTTAAAATCAATACATCCACTTGTATGTAGGAGGTAAAGAACTTAGTGATTAGGAAATTTTAATGGTTTTGCTGTCATTCTGAAATTCCTATAAAGGATGTGGCTTTTGTGGATTTAGCCAAGTTAATTTTAAAAAAAAATGGCTTCATGGTGATTTCTGAGTTGCTCAGAAATGTAATGCACTTTGAAGGACTATCTTGGTAGTGTTGGCAAGTTTATAGCACCTAGTAATTTTGGAAGCTCTATTATTAAAGAAATTTATAGCTCCATTATATATGGAAATGGGAGTTCGAAACCCATAGGCAGTCCTTTTCTTGGAGTCCTTTCTGAAAAGTGGTAAAAAACAAACCGTCTTTAAATCTCTTTTCTTTTTAGCCGTTACTCAAATTTCTTTATGCCATTATGTATCGTAGATTCTAAGAAGTGTGAAAAAAAAGTTTTAAAAACTGGTAAACTGAGTAGGAGCTCCTGATTGCTTTGCTGCTTACTTCCTGTGGTACAGACACACACTTGCCCTCCAGACATACAGCCCAATATTAGATGCACGCTTGTAAGCTCGTGGCTTAAGTGATCATGGTGGTATTGGGGATGATGAGGAAAACCATGCTGACTCTTCATGGAAACATTAGGAATCGGTGCAGCTCCATATTGCATATCTCTAGTGTCCAGTCTGTAAGACTGTAGTCACCGAGGGGCTGAATGTGGCTCCAACCAAACTTTATAACATGGCTGCATTTCTGCCCCTTCTCTCTTCCTCCACCCCAGCTCTGCCTTCCAGCCTTCTCTGAACTTCTCCCCATTTCTCATGCCCACTCGGCCTTTCACATCTTTATGTTCACATACCGGTCTTTTTTGTTGGGAGTGTCCTTTTATCCAGCGTCCCGGTGGCCTGTCTCCTAATCTTTAGAAACACCCCTCAAAAGTCACATCCTTTTCTATAAAATCTTCTCTATCAGTCCCCATTCCCTATTCAAAGAGTTGCTTCTTCTGCCCTCCTGTACTGATAGCTTATTACAGCAGTTCCCAGCGTTCTTACTATTTGCAAGCTTCTCTCCACCAGTTTGTAAACTCATTGGAGGTGGAGACAGTGTCATTTTTGTATCTTGAGCATCTAGCACAATGACTACTATGTATGGGGTATTCATTTTGCACTTTGTTGAAATAATTTTGTATGTATATGAAATATATATAAAATATATATGGTTGTTTCTTTTGAGTCTTCTCTTCCTGAGTAGGTTTGTACTATGTGTCCAAGGGTATAAGAAATGTGACATTTGACCTGGACTTTAAAGAGGTTTATATTGCAGTTGGAAGAGAAAAGACACACAGGGAAAATGTTAAATAATTAAAGACAGGGATTGGTTCTACCACTGTTTTAAGAAAAAGAACCCGGAGAAAAGATATAGGTCTTCAGTAGAGAACTGGGTAAAAAATGCTGTATTTATACAGAAGGGAAGTGGGATAGAGTGTATGCATGTATTTTGTAGGAGGAAAAGCAAGGAAAAAAAAAAAAGGCAGTTCCAGACTGCAGAGACTAGATGGGATTGGGAGAATTAGCAAATTACTTCATCTAAGTCTCTTCCTCTCTTCTGTAAAGTAGTAATAATGTTAGTACCTATCTGACAGGGTTATGAAAAAGAAGTGAGATAATGCAAACAAAGGAAGCATAGGGTGTGATTTACTATTATTATTATTAGGTTATTATCATTACATTGTGGTGGCCAGGCATAAACACACACTTTTATGAGGGAAGCGTAGAAAGCAAAGCCAAACAATCATTCAGAAAGGTATTTGGAGAAAATACAGATAAGGAATCAGGTATCAGATTAGCCAAAAGGAAATTGGGAATGAACTGGTATCAGATCAGTGTTGGGGGACAGGAAAGAAAGGCAGAGAAGTCTGCAGATGAGAACTGACACAAAAGAAAGGAAATGAAGATGACCTTGAAGCTAAGGGAATGCTTACCCTAGGCTGGTAAAAAAACTGATCTGCTTCCTGCTGGGCCTGGAGCGATCACTGAGTGTGGCCAACCCGGGGCCTGCTGGCAAGGGCAGGTGTGCTGAATGGGTGAGCTTGTAATTAGGGGGACTTGTGGAAAGTGGGGAATTGCAGCAGGGGCAGATTGTGACGGGAGATAGGGTAGCCATGGAGGTCGGTAGAGAGATTGTTGAGCTAAAAGAATGGCTGAAAGGTTTATGGGAAACAGGATCCTAGTTTAAACTGATGTAGTGCTTTCTCTTTGTACTTCTACGTTTGAAAGGCAAGTCATGCAATCCAGAGACGGTGTCAGTCTCATAGGCCCTTAGGGGAGTCCACAGCTTGCTTGCTTGACTCTTTTTTCTCGAAATATTAGAAAGTTCCTATGTCCAGCGTCTCCACGTCTGTAGATTTTTATCTTACTGTATTATTTTGTAAGCATGAGATAAAAAAAAACCTTGTTTGTTTTGCTTACAGAAACATTGAAGGTTTTTGTCATCAATATGGCCAAAGGATTTTCTACCTAAGGTGTATATGTTAAATATAGCTGTCCTAGAGTGCCGTTCTCAGACTTACATGTTTATAAAAATCCCCTCAGGTGCTTGTTAGACAATATAGATTTCCTGACCTCACTGCAGACCTACTGAATTTATATGGAAAGCATCTGGGAATTCATGTTTATAAATGTCCCAGTTATTTCTTACGATTGGGCAACTTGGATAAATACTGCTTGTGTCAAATGAAAGATTTCTAAATCCTTCAATCCTTGTGGGTCAGAGATTCTAGTATTTAATTTCTAAGTTATGGTCTGATTGTATTCTGATTCAGACTTTAAGAAGTCATAAGGGATGTTTACTGTATTACTACTTAGACCAGGAATTTAACCCTTAGTTCTCAAATGGTGGGGGGCGTGGATTTTATCTCTAGGGGAAATTTGGCATTATTTGTAGACTTTTTTGGCTGCCATACTGGTGCTGTGGGTGTTACTGATTTCTGTCTCCATAGATGAGTTTTGTTTGTGCCTGAACTTTATATAAATGGAGTCATACAGTGCGTACTCCTGTGTCTGGCTTCTTTCGTTCAACGTTTTATCTGGGAGATATATTCTTGTTGCATAGGGCAGAAGTTTGTCTTTTTTATTGTTGCAGTATGTATACCACAATTTAGTTATCCATTTTACTGCTGACAGCTGTGCGTTGTGTCTAGTTTGGGGCTGTTATGAGGAAAGCTTCTGTGGATATCTTTGCATAAGTCTTTTGGAGAACATAGGCAATCGTTTCTCCTGTGCATCTTCCTAGGAATGGAATTGTTGGGCCTTAAGACAGAATTTGTTTGGCTTTAGCGGTTACTGCCGAACAGGTTTCCCTAGTGTCAGACCCCACCAGCGGTGGGTGACCTTTCTAGTAGCTCTGCTTCCTTCCCAGTGTCTGATATTGTGAGTTTTTACATTTTAGCCATTTTTGTGGGAGTGTAGTGTTATCCCATGAAGGTTTGAATTTGCATTTCCAAGACAACTAATGATGTGCTAAGCACCTTTTCAAGTAACTAACTGGCTATTTGGATATTCTCTTTCAAAGTGTATGTTCAAGTCTTTTGCCCACTAAAAAATTTTTTTTTCCCTTCCTTTTTACTGTTGATTTGTAGGAGGGTTTCCCTTCCTTTTTACTATTGATTTGTAGGAAGTTGTAAGAAGTGTACATATATATATATATATATATAGATAGATAGATAGATATAATGCAGTTGGTTTAAGTTGGATATTCTATAAAAAGCCTATATGAGTAGCAGGCTGGTAATAGATATTATATTGATATCTATATATTGATATAGATATTATATTGATGTTAATAAGTATAATACTATTAACAGTATAATAATACTGATTACTCTAATATTCTGTAATATTAATGCATGTATATTAATTTTACTTCACAAGTTGGGATGGGCAAGTGGGGGGGCTGATATTTTGCTTAAAGCAGACTCTCAGAGAGGACCCATTTCTTAAATATTTTCAGCCAACCATTTACGACTCTTTTGAGGTGGGTCCAGGTCAAGGAGCTTTGTTTGCAGATGGTATGTTAGAGAGAGTGGAGTCTCTCCACTAAAGTCACACTTTTTAAGGGTTTCTCTAATGTGGAGTCAGAATGAAAAGATATGGTGAATTGGTCTGAGTCCAAAGTCATCCTACATTTTTATAATTTTTTTTTCATTTTCCTGTATGGCTGTTTTGTCTGTTCTTAATGTGACAGGTTTTTTTTTATTTTAGTGCCTCACCTTAGTCTTTTAAGACCTACATTTTCCTTTTCATTAGGAAACTCGTATTTTATTAGTTTACATTCTATTCAGTTACACGAATGTAGTTACATTAGCTATGTAGTGAGTACTGAGAGGACTGGGGCAAAACACAGTGACTAATAAGCATAGGATTCCAATAGGGGGACAGATAAGCTTTCTGTGTGGGGGGTGGGGTCCCTAACTGCCAGCAGCTAGTGGGCTGCAGGCCCATGGGGCCTGTTTTACAGAGGCAGGGCAGGGCAAGGGTTAATTCATCGGCTCATTTAAGGGGACAGTGATGAAGAAAGCCTCTCCAGTTCTTGTTGAGCCATGTAGTTTGAAAGACAGGATGGGAAGGAGGGAAAACTAGATTTTTTGATCTTTTTAATGAGTTACATAGAAATGGTCTCTATTTTCTTTAACTTTTCTAAATCCCACAGTTAAAACTTAAATTTGGATTTTTCACCAATTCATATTTTCTGAAAAGAATCCGAAGTGGATGAAAGGGTAGCCATATATTTAATCAGGAAAAACATTTATATGTTCACGTTTGCATTTTTCTCAGAGTACTTAACTTTCACATTCAAAATAATAGTTTGGAACTAGAGGAATCTGACAACTATAGAAAGTGATATTTGAAAACCTTTCCAATGTGTATATACCTTTATTTCAGATAAGTAGAAATCCTGAGAAGAGGGACCGGGGACTTACAGGCTCTTGTTTGGTCTTGCTTGTCTGTGTCTGGAGTCGGCCTTGTCCTAACTCGCCAAATTCCACCCCATACATTCTTTTCTAAAGGAGTCTGCCAATCTCAAGTTGCCCAGTGCTTACTGAAGTCTAGCAGCTCCTATATGTTTTCTGTAGAAGCTGAAGACAGAATCTGTGTTTAATTTGGGAAGTGATACTATCTTTTACTTAAGATCTTTGAGTTAAAAATTAGTTGGAAGCAATTTTTGCATGCAGCTCTTAATGCCCTGTGAACAATAGTTTTATATTACTTATCAGATGTACTTTCAGATGTGCTTTCATGCTCGGTTGCTGGGAAGCCTAAGAGTCAACCCTGACATCAAATAAAAATGACATTAACACTTGTAGATTACCTATTAATATATGGTACACTATATACTTTTTTAAAAATTGGAATTGAGATTTATTCTATGATGCATTGTTAGAAATAATGGTATTTCACAAAATAGTCCTTTATTTTTATTTTTGTGTTCTTTGTTGTTGACACTTTTAGGTACCGGGATCCACGAGTGATTTTTCTTATTCAACATTTGCTCATTTGAAATTTACCCTGCCAGTACTTTCATATGGGTTCATTACAACCTGTATTTATTGCCACCTACCTTACATCATTGTGATCAGAGTTGCCCTTCATTTCTTTTGCATTGTTTTCCTTGTTTTTCTTCATTATGATGTACTGTCAGAATTTCCATCTTTCCAGAGGTATACTTCATTTAATGTAATAGTAGCTTTCCTGAAAATATGTGTGCATCAAATTTTAGTATTGCCTGTTTATTTACTTTATAATTTCAGAAAGGAGTGCCAAGCCCTTTAGTGTTAAGGCTTTTAATAGCATCTTTGATATTTATTTAATTTTTAGCAGGCACATATGTTAGAAAATTCCCTCAACCAGGAAATTACAAATGGAAAGGATGATAAATTTATAATACTGGTTGATGAAGCTGAATTAAAACACCAATTGAAAATGGGGGAAACAATTTGAAATATTTATTAACTGTTGTAATAAAAGCAGTGAAATGAGTATGTGGTTTATAGAAAAATCAGTTTTATTTCATAGTTTTCTAAGAACTTGTCAATTTTTATGATGAAATATTAACCCACATTTTATTGCATAACTATTCCATAAAAGTCGTAACAAATAGCCACAAGTAATTTTCACCAGAGAAACTGATGGAGGTTAAACTCTATCTTAAAACACTTTAATCCCTCATCTGTGAGTGAAGGGGAGGAAGGAAGTAATTATCTGGATCACAGGAGATAAGATAACATTTTAATTGTCGTTATCTAGAAATGGAATATGAAAGTCTTTTTTCTCTTTGTAGAAGTGTGTGTTGCCAGCCTTCTGTGTGGCCTGTTGGTGTGCTGGGGAGATCTGAGAGGACACCCAGGGCCATAGTGTCTGGAGGTCTGAGACCTCTCACTCTTAAGTCTGCCCACAGAGGAGCTGGTTTTACTCGACTTATATACTGGGGGTCTATGAAAGATGTCTTTTGGAAAGAAAGAATTCTCTTGAGTCCAAAACCAGGCTGGTTTAGAAACTGCTGGCCTAAGAGAAAATTTAGGGTTTTTAACATAAAGTGAGCTGTTGAAAATTATACTAGAACATAGAGAAGCAAGGGAGGAGCAATAAAGAGGGCAGAGAACAGATGAGTTGTCTATTCACACCACACAGTGAAAATGGGAAGAATGTAATAGGATTATTTGCTAAACATATACTACTTGCTGGGATTATGCTGTACTTTCTTTGTTGTTGAGGAAAAAATTGTAGAATGTGAAGTTACCTATTTTTTTTAAAGACTTATTTTAGAGAGAGAGAGCGCATGTGAGCAAACACGGGGAGGGGCAGAGGGAGAAAGAGAAACTTAGCAGACTCCTTGCTGAGCTCAGAGCCCAACCCAGGCTCTTTCTCAGGACCCTGAGATCATGACCTGAGCTGAAATCAGGAGTCAGATGCTCAACTGACTGTGCCACTGAGGGACCCCTGAGATTAACTATTTTAGATAAAATATAGAATTCAATAGCACTTAGTAAATTCATAATATTGGGCAGCTATCACCTCTGTCTAGTTCAAGATTTTCATCACTGTGTTGTACTTTAAAATTTTATCTACTAAATGTATTTATACTGACTTCTTTCTAAAAAGAGCTTGGAAGTGACTTCTATAGTAGACGATTAGTGAAGTAGAAATGGAAAATCAGAACCAAGGAAAGGAGAAGAAAATTAATATGTAATCTACAAGTGTTAACGTCATTTTTATTTGTCACGGTTGACTCTTAGGCTTCCCAGCAATCGGCATGAAAGTACATCCGATAAGTAATCAAAAAGCATAGAATACCAGCTTCTCAGAGCAAACACTTTTTCTTGGGACTCAGTTCTGAATGAGATTTCTCATTTGAGACTTGATGTCACGTTGACTAACTACAGTTTTACACTTGGTACTGGAACATTTATAATATGGCTCTTTCTGTAATAACCTTCGATAAAAGCTAAAGGCACAATATTATTCTGTGAGGCAATGATAGGAATTTTAGATATAGCAAAACCACAAATATTTGACTCCTACTTATTTGATCTCAGATTAGTTCAGATAATTTTTTTAACAAGAAAGAGGCAGAATGTGAGGCAGGAAGTCCTTAAGAAGACCTTTGTCAGCAGGTCCCAGGGAGATGGGAGCCTGGTTGGTTGGGCTAGAGGTGTTTTGCAGTTAATAGTTAAATAGAGTTTGAAGGCTAAAATCTTTTTTATGTGTTTATGAAATGAGTTGTAGGTAATACAAAGTGTAAGCCTCGCTGTGCACAAAGATACATAACTATTGTACATGATTACGGAAGTTGCTGGTTTTAGTCAATGGACTTGGTGGGTGGCAAACCTAGAAATAATTAGAGGATATTTATCAGCAAACATTTTGTTATCTAGATTTGGTAAATTTATCACCAGTGATGGAAGCATGGAAGGATTAAAGTAGATTTTATTGGTTCTGTATACCTGCTCTCAAGTTGGTTTTCCTAAAGCTCCTGCTAATTTATAGTAAAACTAGCAGTTTAAGAGAGTTCTAGTTTCATTGCATATTTATAAGCTCTGGGTGTAATCATTCACACTTTTCCCCCTGATATAATACAAAAAAGGAATTCATATTGTTACTTTATTTTCATGAAAGAGGAAACCAAAGGTCATGATGACATAGTGATATCAGACTGTAAACTGGTGGGCATGGTCCACATATTTTTTTTTATGGTTTTTTTATTATATTATGTTAGCCACCATACAGTACATCGCCGGTTTCCGATGTAAAGTTCGATGATTCATTAGTTGTGTGTAACACCCAGTGCACCATGCAATACGTGCCCTCCTTACTACCCATCACTGGTCTATCCCAATCCCCCACCCCCCTCCCCTCTGAGGCCCTCAGTTTGTTTCTCATAGTCCATAGTCTCTCATGTTTCATTCCCCCTTCTGATTACCCTCCCTTTCTTTATCCCTTTCTTCCCCTACCAATCATGCTAGTTCTTATGTTCCACATATTTTTTTATCCCAAACTTTATTTCAGATAATTTTTTTTCCAAATAATGTTAAGACTATAAAATGTGGAAAATAATACTGTGGACATGGTATTCCCTTCATGTAG
Organism: Ailuropoda melanoleuca; assembly: GCF_002007445.2. Taxonomy (NCBI): domain Eukaryota; kingdom Metazoa; phylum Chordata; class Mammalia; order Carnivora; family Ursidae; genus Ailuropoda; species Ailuropoda melanoleuca. The sequence continues at coordinate 109,796,357 of NC_048224.1, read as the reverse complement.
ATTCACTGGTTGTTAACATTTGGGGTCATTTGTATTACCTCCTTTGCTAAATGCTGAACTATTTGTTGTTGTTGTTTTAAAGATTGATTGATTGATTGATTGATTGATTTGAGTGGGGGGCAGAGGAGCAGAGAGACAAGGAGAGAGAGAATGTCAAGCAGCCCTGTGCTGGGCGTGGAGCCTGACACAGGGCTTGAGCTCACAACCCTGAGATCATGACCTGAGCTGAAATCAAGAATCTGATGCCCAACTACTCAGGCACCCCTGAACCATTTGAAAGTGAGTTATAGACATGATATTTCAGAATGTATCTTTTAACAATAAGGACATTTTTGGGGCACCTGGGTAGCTCAGTTTCTTAAGCCTCTTACCCTTGATTTCAGCTCAAGTCATGATCTCAGGACTGTGAGATGGAGCCCCACACTGGCTCTGGGCTCAGTGGGGAGTCCGCTTGAGGATTCTCTCTCTCCCTCTCCCGCTTCTCCTCTTCCTGCTCTCACGCACATGTGCATGCTCTCTCTCTCAAATTAATACATAAATCTTAAAAAAAAATAAAAATAAGGATATTTCCTTTCATTCCTCAACCATCCTATCATTATTACAGCCAAGACATTTAACATTGATATGGTAATCTGATAAAATCTGCATTCAGATTTTCCCAGTTGTCCCAGAAATGTTCTTTGTAACTGTTTTTCTTTTTCTTTTTCTTTTTCTTCTTTCTTTCTTTCTTTCTTTCTTTCTTTCTTTCTTTCTTTCTTTCTTTCTTTCTTCATTCCTTCCTTCCTTCCTTTTCTTCTCTTTTCTTTTTCTTTTTTCTTTTTTCCCCTCAATCTAGGATTCAGTCAAGGAAAAAGCCTTTTATCAGTTAAGGGACATTTGGTTGGCATGCATTATATCTTTTATAATACTGATAGTTCTGAAGAGTACAGGTCCTTTTCTTATACAGTGCCCCACAGTCTGGTTTTGTTTGATTTTATTTCCTGTTAGATTCAAGTTAAACATCATGGCAAGAGTGTTATCTAGGGGAGATTGTGTTCTTCCCATTTCATCATATCAAGAAGCATATATGTCATTTGTTATGTTTTTGGTGACTGCATTTGATAAGTAAGTTAAGGTGGTATTGCCAGATCTTTCTATCTCAAGGTAAATTTTCTCCTTTGTAATTAATAAAGAGCAATGGAATGATACTTTGAGAGTATGTGAATATTCTCTTCAGGGACTATTTTAATCATTGTTGTATTCACACCACCTAGTACCGGGCCTGGCATGGAGTAAATGCATAAGAAAAGTTTATTGAATAAGTGAACGAATGACCTGGGACATGGGTTTCTTTCTTTCAAGTCAGATACAATGTTAGATTTACTTTATGTGAAAATTTATTTCCTATCTTTTATTTTTTTCCAGCCTTACTGAGGTATAGTTGACAAATAAAATTGCATATATTTGAAGTATACAGTGTGATGATTTAATAAATATATGCATGCATTATGGAATGAATACCTCAATCAAGTTAATTGATACATTAATCACCATACATAGTTACTTTGTGTGTGTGTGTGTGTGTGGTGACAATGCTTAGGATCTACTCTTTCACAAAATTCAAGTATACAATACGATGTTATTAACTATAGTTATCCTGCTGTACATTAGAACCTCAAAACTTATTAATCAACATCTCCCCATTTCCCCCACCCCATTGGTAGCCATCATTATATGTTACTTTTCTATGATTTCAACTTTTTTTTTTTTTTTTCCGGATCCACATATAAGTGATTCCATAGAGTATTTGTCTTTCTCTGTCTGGCTTATTTCACTTAGCATAATACTCTCCAGATTCATCCGTGTTGTTGCAAATGACAGGATTTCTTTCTGTTTTGTGGCTGAATAGCATTTCATTGTGTATGCATATATCACATTCTCTTCATCTATTCATCTGTTGATGGACACTTAAGTTGCTTCCATATCTTGGCTATCGAGAATAATGCTGTAATGAACATGGGAGTGCAGCTATCTCTTTGAGATATTGATTTCATTTCCTTTGGATGTATACCAAGAAGTGGGATTGCTGGATCACTTGATAGTTCTATTTTTAATTTTTGAGGAGCCTCCATACTGTTTTCCATAATAGCTGTACCAAGTTACATCCCTACTGACAGTGTAAAAGGTTTCCCTTTTCTTCACATCTTTGCCAACATTTGTTATCTCTTGTCTTTTTGATAATAGCCATTTTTTAAAAAGATTTTATTTATTAATTTGACATAGAGAGACAGCCAGCGAGAGAGGGAACACAAGCAGGGGGAGCGGGAGAGGAAGAAGCAGGCTCCTACGGGAGAAGCCTGATGTGGGGCTCGATCCCAGAATTGTTGGGATCACGCCCTGAGCTGAAGGCAGATGCTTAACGACTGCGCCACCCAGGTGCCCCAGATAATAGCCATTTTAACAGGTATGAGGTGATCTCTCATTGTGGTTTTGATTTGCATTTCCCTGATAATTACTAACATTGAGCACCTTACCTTTGGCCATTTGTCTATCTTCTTTGGAAAAATATCTATTCATATTCTTTGCCCATTTCTTTTTTTTTTTTTTTTTTAAAGATTTTATTTATTTATTCGACAGAGATAGGGACAGCCAGCGATAGAGGGAACACAAGCAGGGGGAGTGG
>NC_048224.1:109783406-109793595 GCF_002007445.2 Ailuropoda melanoleuca | reverse complement strand
CTTGTGTACCCTCTCTCCCTGGCTGTCTCTATCTCTGTCGAATAAATAAATAAAATCTTAAAAAAAAAAAAACTGACATAGAAACAGAATTTTAAATCTAGAAGAAATTTTCAGAATAACTTACCCCAATCCTTTCTCTTCACATATGAAACAGCAATCACTTAAGTGTGATGATTTTCTCAAGGTTACATAATGAGATCTGGGCCCAAAACAATTTGAATATAGAAAAATCTTTCAAAGCCCGACCAACTGGTTTTGATATTATAAAGGATTATTTATTGTGGTAATGATGAATATCAGTGCAATCAATGTAATACAGTGTATTTTTGCAAAAATAGTTACAGCAACCTAATCTGATTATAAAAAATACAAAGTTTATTTCTGATTTTTTTTTTTAAACTACGGACTGTTCAGAGGTATGTAGATTACACAGGTATAGTCATAGTGCTGCTAAATTGGGTGCCCCTAGTGTTTGGGTCAACTTAAAATAAAGACACAGGTTTTCGATTAAACTATATTTCATTAATTCTAAGATATGTATTTTCCCCTCACTTTTTAATATCTCTGCAATCTGGAAGTGTCTTAGAATCTACAGCATCTTAGATTTGATTAAGGACAATGATGATATGAAGGAGAGGCTACAGAAATGGTTCTCAAAGCAACTGACTCAGAATTATTTGAAATAATTTTTTATTTTTTAATTTTTTAAATTTTTTAAATGATTTGGTTGCAGCACTGATGTTTATTTTATTTTTATTTTTTTAAGATTTTATTTATTTATTTGACAGAGAGAGAGACAGCCAGCGAGAGAGGGAACACAAGCAGGGGAGTGGGAGAGGAAGAAGCAAGCTCCCAGTGGAGGAGCCTGATGTGGGGCTTGATCCCAGGACCCTGGGATCACGCCCTGAGCTGAAGGCAGACACTTAACGACTGAGCCACCCAGGCGCCCCTTGAAATAATTTTTTTTAAAAAAAGTTTTTAGGCTTTGAATGAGGCTTATGGAACTAGATTATAAATATGATGGTAAAATGGTAGTAGTCTTTCACAACTTTTTATCTCTTCACACTTTCTGGGAAATAGTGGCAAATTTCATTCAGACTTGAAAAATTTTGTATCATCTATCAATGTACTATTGTATGTTGCGTGTTGGGAAATTGTAGTTCACCAACTCACATTTTTTTTCTTGCTTTTGTACCAGTCATGGATCACAAATTAGATGAAATGTATACATCACCACTACTAAATGTCACTCTAGGTGCCGGACCATGTGAGTGGCTGATTTCAGTGTTTATGTTTATAGATGATTTCACAAAAATTAGAAAGCAGTTTCTGTTAAATTTTTAAGATTTTTTTCCTAATTTTTAAGTAATGTCTACACCATTGTGGGGCTCAAACTTACAACTCTGAGATCAAGAGTCCCAGGGAAAGCCGTTTCTAATACTTTAGTTGAGAAACCGTTTTGAATATATGTTCTCATTGGATCCTTACAATGGTTTCTGAGGAAAATAGAACAATAGACATTATTATGCCTTTTGGTAAATGAGGAAATGATGTGCGTGAGGTCCATGGCTAGTTCATATTCACATCTCCACAAGAAGTCCCGTGGGTCATGTAGACAAAGAAGTGTTCTGTTCTACACATTTGCAGATATTCATTATTCAAGAGCAAGTCGAGCATTTTCAAGAACAGCACCATGCATTGTTCTATATGCTGTATGAAATAACAGAGATGTACAATATCCACCTGTCGATTCTTCCAAATCCTGAAAAGATATAAAATTGAGATATGACAATGATCTCTCTGGTTATATTCCTTGATGTCTGCATAGTATTATTAGAAAATACTAGTTTCAACATAACATCAGGAAAAAGATGGACTTTGAGGTTCATGTGGTCCTAAGTTCACTTAGCTCTTTCATTGACTAAGTGTCTGTGACCTTGGGCAAGTGACTTCTTTTTTTTTTTTTTTAAGATTTATTTATTTATTTATTTATTTATTTATTTATTTATTTATTCATTCATTCATTCATTTATTTTAGAGAGAGACAAGGGTGCAGGGTGTGGGAGAGAGAGAGAGTCCTCAAGCAGACTCCCTGCTGAGCATGAAGTCCGATGTGGGGCTCAATCCCAGGACCCTGAGATCATGACCTGAGCCGAAATCAAGTTGGCCACTCAACTTGAGCCACCCAGGTGCCCCTAGTGACTTATTTTTGAGTGTTGTTTGGAAAATAGAGATGATTATATCCAGAGAGATTTTATGAAGGTAAAATGAGATCAGGTATATAAAGTGTGTAGAAAATTGCCTGGGTCATAGTAAGCAATCACTAAATTGTAGTCAGTGATATCATATCCTTCCCATATTGAAATATAGAAAAGTGAAAACCTGTAAATCATACTTAATTCATGTTACAAATTAATGTATTAATATAACACCCAACACAAAAGTTGAAATTAGGTTTATAAACAGATATCCAGATCGCAGGGATAAAGGATCAATCCTAGAGCAAAGGTATTTTATTTTATTTATTCTTTCTCTTTTGAGTTGGTTCGGAAGTCTTAAGGTGACTGATAGAAGCCCAGGAATATATCATACGTGATTTAAATCCACATTCCATGTTTCATCAAGGTTTTCAATAAAACAAAGGCATAAAACATGAGCAAAAATTAATATCTTAATTACAATGTGAAATTATTGCTGTTGACCTTTTTTCTCCTCGCTTCAGTGTTATTATTCTCTTATTTAAATTGATGGTCACAGTATTTTATTTATTTATTTATTTATTTATTACTGAAGAGCATCTTTTGATTTATAGAAATATATTCTTCCACCTCACCCCCAACAACTAAATATATTTTCTTGAGCATTTGGGAATGTCTCCTATCAGTGGTTCCTTTGCCTTTGTTCTCAGTTACTTCAGCAGCTTACTGCCTTTCTCACGTCTTTGTTTTTTGCCAATTTATCTGCTTATGGAAAGCTTCAAGCAAACTATGAAAGTTTCCTTGTTGTCATGTCTCCATATTCTAATTTCCATTACCTGGATTTCTCGTCTGAAGTGCTTGGCGAGGCAGGTGAAGACATGTCATGCTTTCAGCCTCATTTTTCCTGGTGTCTGTAGTTGATGATGACTGTGATTCCAAGTAGGTACAGGGCTCCCTGGCAAATACAAAATGCTCTCAGGTATGAAATAGAAGATGGAATACCTTGTTTTTGCAGGATGGGGGAAAAAGCCTCCTCGGGGTTTCTGATGCACATTCTTCCTTTCTCTTTATTGAGAATCACGAGTGTAGAGAAAGGGAAGGTGGCGTGAATTCCTGCTGCTGCTTTGATTCACATAAAATTTTGTTTTTGTTTTATGTAATGCTGCATTTAAAACTTTCCCATGATTATAACCAAAATATGGAAACACTTGGTAGATTCCTATATTCAGATGGAAACCTTAAACATCGCCTGGTTAGAAACCAGATATCTGGCAGATCCAGTTGCCTTTGTGTATATAATTTTAATTTTTGTGTTCTTTTTGTAAACAAATCTTGCCTAGGACAAATCTTGCCTTTTCATTTCTTTATGGTTAAATTCAATAGGGAACAAAGCAATTACACAGTTATTTGTCAGTGACAAGCCCTGGCTACTGTTTGCATTCACTTTTCCATCTGTCCACATTCAACGAGGGGCCTCTAAACTCAAGTAACTAATTACCTACATAAGCCCAGAGGAGCTATGATAAACTTCATAAAATAAACAGGGCAATGATACATGTTGCAGTCTATTGGCAATGGTCCTTTTTATCAGGTTGAATGGTGATGCTATTTTTAGCAAAGACCAGGACCCAGAGAAGAGTTCTCAGCCCGTGCAGGATAGAGAAGCTGTACTCTTTTCTGTTTTTGTGTCTTTTGTTTGTTTTCTGTGACTTTTCACCATTTTCCGCCTAAATCACTCACACTCAAATTTAAATGTTAGTTTTAGATTATATTCCAGAATCAAATATACGTGATTTTACACTTGTGTTCTATTTTAGGATATTCTCGATTTGCTGTATTTATTGCCTTTGATCATTAGGATCTTAATAGTAACATTCGTCAGAACAACTACAATGACTATCATTTATTGAGCACTGATTATGTGTTAGATTCTCTACCATTTTATTTTATTCAGCTCTAAGATGATTCTGTGGGTAAGGTTTATTATTAGCCCTGTTTCACAGATGAAACTGAGGTTTTTAAGAGGTTAAATGTAAAATGGCATTTGCCAAAAACTAAATACCACTGACTCCTTTTTGAGACCTGATATTTTTTCGTTTTGAGGTTACTCATTATATAATTGAGGAAGTAGGGAAAAAGTACATAAATAGAATATGATGTTTATAAGTTACCTAAGTATTTTCTGAAATCATTATTTGAAAAGACCTAAAACAGAACTTTTGACTAATCAAGTACATTTATCTCAGTTCTCTTCAACACACTGATTGAGCTTAAATATTGACTCTAGCTACACTATACCATTAGGTACAAAGATGTGTAGGAGAGTCGAGTTTTCTTATGGGTGAAATAGACACATGTACAGTCAAACCCTAATACAGCTCAGATAGTGATGGCTGATATAATTCGGTGGGGAAAATGCACTAGAAAATAATTCGTGATTGGTTTTTACTAGCTGGATTGGGGCAGGCTACAGAAAAGTCATTCTGTTTCTGGATTTAGCTGATCGTGTTAAAACTTGCAATTTTATTAATTTTAATTTTAATTTTTTTAGAACTTGCAATTTTAAATTAGTTCAAACTGTCATAACTGCCTATTTTTTCCAAAAAAGTAGGTGTTGTAAGCCTTCTGTGTATGTGGTACATAGACTTTCCTGGACTATGGCAAAGAAATTGTATTTTTAATTTTCTACAGATATTAAAAATATAATGCTTTTAAGGTACTTGTGGGAGGTGGGAGCTGCTCAATTCTTTTTTTTTTTTTTCCCCTCAGTTTTTATTTTTGAGATTGATTAGATTGCATTTTTGAAAATTACCCACATAACAATTATTTTTTCATGCTAACTTGTGGTTTCTTGTGGTATGAATTTGATGCCTACTCTTGAAAATGCGGTTTCTAGATGAGTACCCTAAAGTAGAGATAGCTGCTTTCATTGTACACCTTTTGTGTAGTGTTTATATATACAAAGCTCTAGTTTTCTATATTTCAAAGGTGGTAATCATGTCTTATTCACCTTTTTTTTTTTTTTTAAAGATTTTATTTATTTATTTGACAGAGAGACAGCCAGCGAGAGAGGGAACACAAGCAGGGGGAGTGGGAGAGGAAGAAGCAGGCTCATAGCAGAAGAGCCTGATGTGGGGCTCGATCCCACAACGCCAGGGTCACGCCCTGAGCCGAAGGCAGACGCTTAACCGCTGTGCCACCCAGGCGCCCCCACCTTTTTATCACCTAGAATTTAACACAGCACCTGCCTGATGGAAGGTAAATGATCACTGAATGTTCATGAAATAATATGAAAATATGGTGGCATTATAAACATCGATTCAGTCTTCAATATGTATTTCTTGCTTTCAGTCCAGTCTTCGTGTCCTTCACATCAAACAGTGTGTTTTTCTTCTAAGATTTAATTGTGTCAGTCAGTCTACTACTTAAAACCTCCATCTGGTTTCTCATTATTTGCAAGATGAAGTCCAATTTTGTGCATGGCTTACTGCCCACTTCATGATGTGACCTGGCTCAGCTTAGCCTCCGACTTCTCAAGGGACCTATTCCCCCTTGAAGATTTAGCCATTTCATTTGTGTATCTTCCATCCCCCAATTGAGGTGACCTTCTCTTTGTTCTCAGTTAAAGCCCTTACCACCTTATTACAAATGTTATTCACTTCTATGACTCTTCAGAACTACCAGATCCTGGTGATTTCTGCTTTGGTAGATTTATATTCATCTTTTAAATACCAGTGTCTGACACACAGTAGGTCAAAAAAATGCTTGTCTAATGATTGTGTACCATCCTGCATAATTATTATGCTCATTATACAAGAATCCTTCAGTAAAAGATACAGTTTAAAGTCATGTGAATTTTAACATTTTGTGTACCATTTTTGAAGGGGTTTTGAATGTTATATGTATATATTAGTTTATTTTCATGCTGACACAATTTATGCTAATAATGAATATAAATGCACTGTATTAGTTTCTGATTGCTGCTGTAACAAATTACCACAGATTTAGTGACTTAAAACAAGTCAAATTTATTACCTTACAGTTCTGAAAGTCAGAAGTCTGAAATAGGTTTTATGGGAACAAAGTCAGCGTATTGGTAGGGCTGCTTTCCTTCCAGAGGCTCTAGGAGCCTCCTAGAGCCTGGCAAGGCGTTCCTCGCCTCTTCCAGCTTCTGGATGCTGTGCACATTCCTTGGCTTGTGGCTCCTTTCCAGCAGTTGCGTCACTCTGATATCTGTTTCGGCCCTGCATCTCCTCTGACTCCTTCGCCTTTCTCTTTCCCTTATAAGGACCCTTGCGATTACATTGAGATCCCACTGGGATAATCCAGGATAATCTCTGCATCTCAAGATCCTTAACATAATCACACAGGCAAAATCACTTTTGCCCTGTAAGATATTAGGGATTAGGTTATGGACATCTTTGAGAAGGGGCATTATTCTGCCTACCATGCTGATTAAACTCTCTTAAAAAACTTGTTTTCCTAAACAGTGAACGAAGCAAATACAAGTAATTGACAGGAAGAAGAGTAGAAGGGTTGTGTTCTAACCAGTCACAAATGAGTATTTATCTATTTATACCAAGATTTAGACATAGTCGGTGGTTTATAATTTCTATTAAATACTTTCCATACCAGACCTTATTATTTTGTATACTTTATAGAACCCTTTTGAGCCAGCGGTATGATTTGAATTAGAGAAAGAACACAAGGTTGAAAGAGCAAGCATATTAGGCTTCTAGAGTTATAAGTAACATATTCAGGCTGATGGCAAAGTATTAGATATGAACTGGTGAGAGTAAAAATTTTAAATTTTATCACAATACTTGGCCTTACATGAATAAAAATCAGTATAAGTACTGTAAGAGCTAAAATGTATATATTAAATTTAGCGTAAAGATGTTTAGATGCGGCAAATTTCACTTTAAGTCTCCATCAAAAAAACTGGAATACCTGTTGGATGAGGAACAAGGCAATTTTTCTGGAGATTTTCTCCATGGAAAACGTATTTATAGAGCTTTCAGAGAAAAACATCATTAGTCACGTTGCTTGAACTTATCCTCAGCTGCAGCACTAAACCTCTTAGCTCTCAAAATACATGGTACACATAATGCTATACAGTAGAGTATTAAACATTTCGTAATAAAAAAAGTAACTCTCCACTTAAATTCCCTTAAACTGTAAATACTTTCATCTCCTATCATATGCCTTTTTTACTGTGCAAGTGTGTAGCTGTAGGAAACTATTTCTGCATTTTCTAAAATATGAGTTAAGGCAATTGGATTAGCTACTGTTTATCTGTAGTGGGTGAGGTTGACATTAAATTGCTACAAGAATAAGTGAAGAGACACGCCTGCCATGTTTCTGGATGGAAGTCTTAGGATTATAAAAGTGTTCTATAATGTTTTACTGTTTGTAACTTAAAATGTCAGCGTTATATGGCCTTGAGTGTTCTTGCCTTTAGATATACCATTGTTACAGAATTCAGCTACAAATTTTTTGGCTATGCTTCCTAAAATGGCAGGTGCTTGGAGAACATTGATTGGATTTGCTCCTTTTTGTATATCTATGATAGAGTGCTTTCATTTTTTCTTCAATAGGCATTTGCAATTGACTAGACTTTTGTTAAGGTGGGTATTTCAGGAAGAGCTAATATGCAAAAGCACAGTTAATGAAATATTTCTAGAGAAAAATGAACATAAACATTACTCAAATGAATTATTTGGATTTTTTTTTTTTTAGCATTGTCAGATAAAAGGTGCTCATTCGCTTTATTCTTTGTCAGTTAAAAAGTTCCTAGTAGGTCCTAGAAAAATCTAATTAATGGAACAACTTCAAGAGGAAAGCTCGTTTGAAAATTCAAAGGATGAAATTTGTGTTTTGAAAGAGTAATTTACCATAATTTTAACTTTAGGAGAGAGCAGAGGGACAAAAAGAAGTTTATGACCTTGGAATACTGGGGTCTGATGATAGAATCTGCAAATTTTCTTTTTACCATATTCGTTAGTTTAGCTTTTTGAGTGTCTTCTAGGCTTACAACATTTTCCCCAAATTATAATTGCAGGTGCATTTTCTCTAAAAGTTTTTAGAAAGAAGTTTTAAAAACAGGTTTATTGAGCACCTGGGTGGTTCATTCAGTTAAGCTGGGATCAAGTCCCACATTGGGCTCCCTGCTCAGTGGGGAGTCTGCTTCTCCCTCTGCCTGCTGTTCCCCCTGCTTGTGCATTCTCTCTCTCTCTCTGACAAATAAATAAATAAAATCTTTTAAAAAAACCCAGGTTTATTACTAATTTCAAGCATGACCCTGTTCTTTAGGCATCCCTATACCAGCAACCAGAAAGAGTTAACTCATCTTCAAATACTTCATGGCAAATAGCAGCGACTTCTCACTGAGAAGGTCAGGATACTTAACAGCCTGCTCAGTTTTATAGAGCAATTAGCTGCTGCTGGTGAGTTCACTATTCTCGGAGAGCCTGTTATCCACCAGAGAACTGCCAAACTTTTAAAGACATCAGCTACTTTTTTGTATGGTGGTGTTTTGTGTAGGAGCTAGGGACAGCTCCACATTTTGATGTTCTGTAATGACAATATCACTTCAAGGAATTTACTCCAAGGGAATAATTTTCCTATTGAACTCAAGGAATGTGTATATCGTAATCAACTAAAGTAGATTTAAAATTTTTATTTTATTTATTTTGAAATAATTTCAGACTTCCAGAAACACTGAAAGAATATTACAAAGAACTCTCATATTCCCTTTGCACAGATTTCCCATTTGTTAACATTTTTTGCCAAATTTGCCTTATAATTCTCTCTTCATATATTTTTAACATATTTTTATGAGTTTTTTGAACTATTTCAGGGTACACTGCATGTGTGATACCCCACTACCCCATTAATACTTAAGTGTGTTTTTCCTAAAAGCAAAGACACTGTTATATAATGACAGTGCTACCATCAAAACGGGAAAATTAACATTGATCTATTGTTACCATTTAATCTACAGACCACATTCAATTTTGTCAATGATCTCCATAATACCCTTCATAGGTCCAGGATCCATATCTAGTGTCTCTAGTCTCCTTCAGTCTGGAATAGTTATTAATCTTTATTCGCTTTTATTCCCTTGACATTTTTAAAGAACACCAGTTACTTTTCAAAGATGCCAGTTGGGGCGCCTGGGTGGCTCAGTCGTTAAGCATCTGCCTTCGGCTCAGGGCCTGATCCCAGGGTCCTGGGATCGAGGCCCGCATCAGGCTTCCTGCTCTGCTGGGAGCCTGCTTCTTCCTCTCCCACTCCCCCTGCTTGTGTTCCCTTTCTCACTGGCTGTCTCTCTCTGTCAAATAAATAAATAAAAATTTTAAAAACAAGCAAACAAACAAAAAAACAAAGAGGCCAGTTACTCTGTAGGATGTCTCTCAATTGTTTGACTGATATTTCCTCATGGTGAGATTCAATTTATGCTTTTTGGAAGGAATACCACAGACATGTGTCCTTCTCAGTGTATCCTATCAGGAGGCACAGGATGTCCATTTGTCCCATTTCTGGTGATGCTAATTTTTACCACTTGGTTAAGATGGTATCTGCCAGGTTTCTCCAGTGTAAAGTTAATAAGAATTTTGTCCTTGCCAGTTAATAAGTATTTTGTGAGGAGATACTTTTTATATGTTCACCCATTAGCGTTCATTGATGATTTTTTTTTTTAAAGATTTTATTTATTTATTTGCCAGAGACAGCCAGTGAGAGAGGGAACACAAGCAGGGGGAGTGGGAGAGGAAGAAGCAGGCTCCCAGCAGAGGAGCCTGATGTGGGGCTCGATCCCAGAACGCTGGGATCACGCCCTGAGCCAAAGGCAGATGCTTAACGACTGCGCCACCCAGGCGCCCCTCACTGATGATTTCTTACCTAAATCTATTAATATTGGTGATTTTGAAATGGCGTTTTTTTTTTTTATTCCACCATTCCACCTTCATGAATTAGCTAACATTCTGTAT
>NC_048224.1:109779027-109779203 GCF_002007445.2 Ailuropoda melanoleuca | reverse complement strand
AAAGATTTTATTTTTATTTATTCGACAGAGATAGAGACAGCCAGCGAGAGAGGGAACACAAGCAGGGGGAGTGGGAGAGGAGGAAACAGGCTCATAGCAGAGGAACCTGATGTGGGGCTCGATCCCATAACGCCGGATCACGCCCTGAGCCGAAGGCAGACGCTTAACCGCTGTGC
>NC_048224.1:109685594-109778927 GCF_002007445.2 Ailuropoda melanoleuca | reverse complement strand
CAGAACGCTGGGATCACGCCCTGAGCCAAAGGCAGATGCTTAACGACTGCGCCACCCAGGCGCCCCTCACTGATGATTTCTTACCTAAATCTATTAATATTGGTGATTTTGAAATGGCGTTTTTTTTTTTTATTCCACCATTCCACCTTCATGAATTAGCTAACATTCTGTATAAAGTAGGGCCATCCCTTATCTATCTATCATCTATCTATCTATCTATCTATCTATCTATCTATCTTTCTATCTTTTTATGAGTGTGGATTCATGGATTCCTATTTTGGTCATTGGGCTATAATCTGTTACTCTCATTATTATCTTGGAGATTTGAGTGGTTTAGATTTGGCCATTAGAAACTCCTATTCACGACTTCTGTGTCTTTTTACATACCCCCATCATTCTCTGAGTACTTTCTTCTGGCACAAAAACATATTTCAGGCTCATTTTTTACTTACCCTGCCCCAGCTTGGGAATCAGTCATTTCTTTGGGGAGCCCCAGATTCTTGTAGTGGAGAATGGTATTTAGAGACCAAGATTTGGACACGTGGTGTGCTCATTGCTCCTGGGTGTCATACCTTCTAGGATCTCTCAGTGGACAGACTTATGAAATGTATGTATTGTATGTGTTGTCGTAGTCAATTTGCCTGCTATAATAAAATATCGTGGATGTGGTGGCTTAAGCAACAGACATTTATTTCTCATAGTTCTAGAGGCTGGGAAGTCCAAGATTCAGGTGCTGGCAGATTTGGTGTCCAGTGAGAGCTCCGTTCCTGGTTTGCTATATCCTCACATGCTAGAGGGAGAGAGAAAGAACATGTGCCCTCTTTTCTCCTTTTTATTTATTTTTTATTTTTTTGTTTAAAGATTTATTTATGTATTTGAGCATGAGAAAGAGAGAGAACACACACAGAGGAAGAGGGAGAAGCAGACTTCCCGCTGAGCAGGGAGCTGGATGTAGGATCATGACCCAAGCTGAAGGCAGATGCTTAACCACTGAGCCACCAAGATGCCCCATCTTTTCTCCCCTTTAAAGGTGTTAATCCCAACATGAGGACTCTACCCTTAGGACCTCATCTAAACCTCATTACCTCCCCAAGCCCACCGTCTCCAAATACCTTCACTCTGGGGATTAGGGCTTCGACATATGAATTTTGGAGGGACACAGTTCATTCCATAGCTTGCGTATACATTTATCTACAACTATTTCTGGGCCATATAATTCTCTTACTTGTATATTAAAAACCATGAGTTTTAATATTATTTTAAAGAATATCTATTGATATTAAAACCATACCTTCACATTGATTCTTCCAATTCCAACCCAACACCACAGATAATTCTAGACTCCCAATTAATTTGTCACTGCCTGTTGCATCAGTGAGAAATCTGTCTCCACTCAATCTCAACTATTTCGTAAATATTTACATAATTGCTCAATCTCCTTACTTGTAAAAATTTCGTCACTTTCTTAGTACTGACCAGGTGGTCTCTTGATCAAACTTGGTGCCTCCTTGGCCACAACCAGACTGACCAGAGCTTCAGCCCCAGCCCCAATGAACATGCCAGTTATGCTAGCCAAGTAGAGGGTCATCCTGGCCACCTCACATGGATGTGGAAATGTCTAAGTAGTGAGATATGATCACTGTTTTCTGTGGCTGTTCAAACTACTTGCATCGGGATGCATGATTTAGTTTCACATTTTAAAGGTAAGCAGTAGAAACAACACAATGTTCTTGCAATAGAGAGTATTGCTTGCCTTAGCATTTTACTATCTCATATTTAAAGGTTGTAAAGATTAAATTAAAACTCCTATTACAGAGTTATTATTGATGAAGTCTTCTTGGGAAGTTATCACAAAGTAATCACATTATGTCTCTATTGAAGATGTTTTGATTGTATCAGTGATATCGGAGTTTTGTTTTTTCTTTTAGTTGTCATAATCATGTATGTTTTAGTTGAAACTTTTTCTCCCCTCCTTTGTATGGTAAATATATAGAAATAATTAAAGTAATCAATTTTAGCCTTATGAAATTATCTGAACTTTTTCATTCTACAGTTTTAAAAATATACAACTTCTCTTACTCCTTGTCAGGTCAAATCTGCATTATTAAAATATTTTAAAATCATGTATATGAATTTTTTTTAAGTTATCTGTTTAAAGGTTTCCAATTTGCCACTGAGTCTTTATTACCTTTTTGTGTGAGTTAATGTAATATAGTGGTCTGTGAGTATCATATGTAGTATAATAAATGAGTCAACTATATTAGGAAAGATCTAGCTCTTCTGCAGGTAATTTATTAACTGGATTAAAGAACATTTGTTGCCTTTATCTTATATACTTCCATGTTTGTACAAGGGGAAAGAATTTTGCATTTTCATTTTCTAATAAGGGAAAGTAGGTTTCTTTTTTTTTTTTAAGATTTATTTATTTATTTTAGAGAGAGAGAGAACAGTATGTGCGTGCAGGAGAGCCGGGGGTGGGGTGGAGAAGGGTAGAAGAAGAGGTGGAGGAAGAGAATCTCAAGCAGACTCCCCGCTGAGTGTGGAGCCCAACACAGGGCTTAATCTCATGATGTGGAGATCATGACTGAGCCAGAAGCAAGAGTTGGATGCTTAACCAACTGAGCCATCTAGGTGCCCTAGGTGGTCTTATTTTATGACTTATCCTGTCTGCATTTTCATGCTTTGGATGAAATATTAGACAGATATGGGAACCGATGGTGCAAAGAATCTATAAGTTCTTTCAAAAATCCCACTTCTACACATACGTAAAAGTACTACACAGTAGGGAAGCATGGTTCAGAGACTGTTTTGGGTAAGTGGACAGGAGTAGCTTCCTGTGTTCCCTGGAGTGTATGAGGGGATAGGCTGAGGAAAGCCACTGGCACCTGAGATTGAAGCAGTGAACAGGTGGCAAAATGTAGGTCACTATGCATGACCAGGAAAGCAATTCACACATAGAAAGTATTCAATATTTATTGAATGGAGTGGCAAGTGAGATGTGAGGCAATTAAGTGCAAGTGTATTGTATATTTTTCAGTTATTTGTGCAAATCCTTATGAGAGGCAGCATGCAAGGACTATATGCACTATGGTAAGACAGGTGTGGTTTGTACTACTGACTGCACTTCTTGCTGTGTGGGTCCTTTGCAGGCTGGTTAAGTGTTCAGTCTGTTTACTCACCCATAAAATGAAGATGATAGTACTTAACGACATGGTATGGTCATACGGATATATAAAGTATATCAGACTTAAGTATTAGTTACCCTTTTCTCTTTTTTGACCTGTGAATAGTTATTCTGTGTATTAAGTACACATTCTGAATTGTGCTATTTATCTAAAAGGGACTATACATATCCACACTTCCCAGTCACACTTTCGTTTCCCACGAGGTGCCAGCAGAGCCCTGGTTATCATTCCTCACACTCTTCTCTGTGTCGCCCAAGAAGTTTCATTTCTCTAGATGATTGTTGACGTTCCTATGGTGTCATGGCCTTACTGTTTTGTCTGTTTAGGGCCACAGCTATAGGAAACCAACGCCTCAGACCTTGCGGTTTCAGTGAGGCTTGCGATCATAGTTCCTCCTGGTCCCCGGGGCCGTAGACCTCTCTGGGCAATTGGTAATTTACACCTTGCCCACAGTGTATGCTCTAGGGACGGGCCAGACCAGGCAGAGCCCTTCTCAAAATATTTCACACTTGAGCCCATCCTCTTCTGTGACAAAGCTGAAGGATGCTCCTGTAGCCAAGAGGGAATAAAGCCAACTCATGGGGAGCGAAGACATGGAGAGTCCCTGGTTTCAACTATTTGTAAAGCCAGTTTTGCTGTGGCTCTCTCTGGTTACACATAAAAAAGGAGTTGTCTTTATTTGCTTGAGCTAGTTTGAGTTGGTTTTCTGCCACTTTTCCCCAGAGAATATGTGGTTTGCCTGGAATCCTTCTCTCACCTATTTCAGTTGACTAAATTTTATTCATCCTGTAGGCTCAGTTCAAGCAAATTCAGTTCTTTTGAAAGGTCTATTCTTAACCATTAGGCTCAACTGAGTTGCCTTTTTCTTTTCCTAGTTCCTCTCGATACTGCTTTCTTGACACTTAACACATTGTTTTGAAATTTCTATGTGCACAAGCCTGTGTCTCCTACTGTATTTTGTTTCTGGAATAGAAAGAGATAACTTAGAATGATTACAGATTCAGGCACATTGTAGACACTCAATAGTTGCTTGTTTAATTTCTGAATGACAAGGCAAAGATTTGCCTACTTCTTACTGTAAGCAAATAGTTCCTTAATAAAGATCTTTGGTAGCAAGAATGCAGTATAAAGTTCCTTTTATTTATTTTTATCATTATACTTACTGCCTAATTCTGGTC
Organism: Ailuropoda melanoleuca; assembly: GCF_002007445.2. Taxonomy (NCBI): domain Eukaryota; kingdom Metazoa; phylum Chordata; class Mammalia; order Carnivora; family Ursidae; genus Ailuropoda; species Ailuropoda melanoleuca. The sequence goes on along the minus strand of NC_048224.1, from coordinate 109,774,564 downwards.
TTTAGAGTAATGAAGATCATTTAGAAAATTGAGAAAATGTACAAAAAACTTTGCTATAATCCTACCACCCATATGCTCGATAGACTTATGACATCTGTTTCCTCAGAGTTCTTCTTCTTTTTTTTTTTTTTTTTAAGATTTTATTTATTTATTTGTCAGAGAGAGAGAAAGAGTGTGTGTGGCAGGCAGAGAGAGAAGCAAGGCTTCCGCTGAGCGAGGAGCCGATGCAGTCTCTATCCCAGGACCCTGGGATCATGACCTAAGCTGAAGGCAGATACTTAACCCACTGAGCCACCCAGGCATCCCAACCTCAGTGTTCTTAAGACTGAAAATTGCACAGAAGCAAAGCCAACACTTAATTGCTCATAATAATTGGTATATATTATTACTAGCATCTACAAATCAATTAGAAAATCAGTTATAATTTCTAGATCATCTTCTATAATTGATTATTTAGAATATTTAGAAAAGCTGTTGTAAAGCCCATTACAGCCTTGTTTCTCTTTTAGTCTCCGTGGGACACCTGCAGAAATAGCTTCATTTAAGCTTGCCGTGGGTGTTCATTTGCTGGGGTTCCCTCAGGAGCTGAGTTTGAGTCCAGCTCTCTTTAAGCCACAAAGCTTTGGTTCACCTTGTCTTTGAATGAGAATCAGCAAGGATGTTCTCCGTTGCGGTAGGACTGTGGGGAGTCGTGTGGGAAGGCAAGCGTGAGCAAACAGCCAGGTTGGAGCAGCAGAGGCCATATTAAAGGGAGGGTGGGACGGGAGTGAGGTGCTATGCCAGAGGAGCCCTCGCTGCACAGGAAAAAGCCTTGGGGGAGCAAGTGTTCATATCCACAGAGATCAAATGGGAACTAAAAGAATGGAAGAATCAAAACAGAAACCACCATCTGCACGTATAATAAACATTTGGTAAGTTGTGATTTCTCCATCTGTCTCCTGAGGAATGGGAGCACTCAGCTGGTGTAAAGCAACAGCTCTTAGCAAGAGAAGCCCTTGGAATGACCTCTTTCCCAGTTATGCCCGTTTCTCATTCAGCGTCCTAAATTTCAGTGGCGACCCTTTGGTTATGTCTGGAAAGAAGATGGGGCTGTACGAAAGAAAAGAGATTTTAGAATGAGTGCTTGGGGTGGGGTGAGGGAGCTGTGTAGACTGTTTTGAAAAGTGGCCTATTTAATTTGGAATTCATAAAATCCCTCATACTCAATTGGGAAGCAATGAAGCAATGCTAAACCGCACTTCTTTTTACAGAATAGAATGTTGTCAGTCTTTAAAACCATGTGTGTTTTACAGTGAGAATGGAATGTCTTTGAACTTAAAATGTAATTTTTGTCATCTCTTTATCCAGTTACAGAGTAAATTTTGTAATTTCTAATTACAGACCAACGTAACGGTGAACTAGAGCTACGGACACTGTATTTCCTGTAAAAACTTGGATTCTCGACTGCATTAAGTGTTTGTCATCATTTTCTTATATCATGTTCACTGGGTGCTTGCTATAGTCAATGAATACATTTTTCTGCCCAGTCTTTTTTGGAGATTAAGAGTGAAATGCTTTTAGGGGCACCTGGAAGGCTCAGTTGGTTGAGTATCCCACTCTTGATTTCTGCTCAGGTCATGATCACAGGGTCCTGAGATCAAGCCTTGCGGCAGGCTCCATGCTCAGCAGGGAGCCTGCTCCAGATTCTCTCTCTCCCTCTGCCCATCCCCATCGCTTACTCCCTCCTTCCCTCTCTCTCTCTCTCTCTCAAATTAAAAAAAAAAAAATCTAAAAAAAAATACTTTTCTCCAATCTTGCTCATAGTGGACTAACTCTCGTTTTCCTCCTTTTCCACATGGGTATGTTTTGGAATACTTAGTTATGTAGATTACAAAATTCATCTAAAAGTCTGTTCATTCGATTCCAGTTCTTCAGGACTACTCTCTGCTCTGAAGTCCTATGGATTCTCAGATTAAGGTTTTTCTGAGTTCCTCTTTGCATTTCACTGTTGCCTGCATCTGTTCCAGTTGCTATAACAAAAATACGGTAGAGTAGGTGGCTTATAAACAGAAATTTTTTCCTCACAGTCTGGAGGAAGTCCAAGATCAAGGTGCTGGTAGATTCTGTGTCTGAAGAGGACCGCCTTTCTGGTTCATAGATAGCCTCACTTGGTGTGAGGGGCAAGGGGTCTCAGGAGTCTCTAAGGGCACTAATCCCATTCATGACGTTCCACCCTCATGACCTGATCACCTCCCAAAGGCCCCACCTTCCGATGCCAGCACATTAAAGGAATAGGTTTCAACATAAGAATTTTTGGGGCGGGGGGCATAAATACCAGTTTATAGCAAGTATCTTAAGGTGGTTTTTTTTTTTTAATTTTCTAATTTGCCTCAGGTCTTTTCTTTTTTTTTTTTTTTAAAGATTTTTATTTATTCACTTGAGAGAGAGAGAGAGAACACAAGTGGGGGAATAGGGAGAGGGATAAGCAGTCTCCCTCTGAATGAAGAGTCCCACATGGGGCTCCATCCCAGGACCCTGAGATCATGACCTGAGCCTGTCAGACACTTAACTGACTGAGCCACCCAGGCACTCCTCCTTTTTCTTTTTAGGGTCACTTTCTTTTTCTTTTTTCTTTAAGATTTTGTTTATTTATTTGACAGAGAGAAAGAGAGAGCACAAGCAGGGGGAGCAGCAGGCAGAGGGAGAAGCAGGCTCCCTGCTGAGCAGGGAGCCCAATGCGGGACTTGATCTCAGGACCCTGGGATCATGTTAGTGTCACTTTCTACATAAATAAGCCTAAAAAGCATTCTGGGATTATTTATTTATTTATTTATTTATTTATTTAAATTTATTTATTTGAGAGAGAGAGACAGGGTGGGGGGAGGGGCAGAGAAAATCTCAAGCAGACCCCCCTGCTGACTGTGGAGCGTGTTGTGGGGCTTGATCTCATGAACCTGAGATCATGACCTGAGCTGAAACCAAGAGTCAGACACTCAATCGACTGAGCCACCCAGGTGCCCCTTTTGGGATCATTTAAATGGGTACCTTTTATTTTATTTTACCAAGGATTTTGTGGAAGAACAACTGTGTAACTCTCTTATCTGATAGAGATATAAATGCCTGGGCATGGACGTCCTGGAAAATAATACCATATTTATCAAGCCCTGAAGTCTTAGATGTACAAGGTCAAGCCAGAAGGCCCTGAAAGGGCTGACTCAGGCCTGGGTCACTCTGTTTTATAAACATACCCCAGAAGTTCTGTTTCCTATTAGGACTTAGTTTATTGTGACTGGACTGTGGAACTGGACTCTTCCTTGTGATTAGATGACAATAAGATTTACTTTCAGTGATGGAGATTGTGTAGAGGGAAGTTTGCTTCATCTTCTCCGTGTTGATTTTCACATGGACTTACTTTAGAAAGTTGGATAAGACATACACATTTCACTTTGTGATGTTCCCTGAAAAAAAAAAAGATCATCAAGCATAAAGATGTCATGGATACGAAATATTAATGATAAAGAACTTAAAACATACATTGTAAAATATTAAAAAATATTGATTATTTTTCATTATGATACTTTACTGCCTTTATGGATTCTTCAGGAATGTGGTATTCCTGGATCTATTTGCTCCACTTTGATGTGATTTTCTTTAGAGATTGGCATAGGATAATAATTTAGTATTTTACCCAGTCACCATTAAAGTTGGAGTATTTCTATTTGACAATCTGTCTTAATCTGTTTTTTTTTTTTTTTGGCTTAATTTTATTTTAACTCCAGAAGGAAAAGAAAGTAGTGGCTAATATACTTGGATATGATTTTTAAAGCACTTTCACATAAATCATGTCATTTGAATATCACAACTGCCTGGTAAGTAGTCATGACAAATGTCTTTATCTCAGTTTTACAGATAGGAAAATAAGCTTTTGCCTGAGAGTTAAATATCGTGTTGAAGATCATATAGTAGCTTTAGTGACAGAATTAGGATTGTAACACAGGATTCTTGGTTTCATTGTTTTTTAGTCAGTGATGTTCCCTCTGTGGTGGAGACTATTAATTTTATAGAAGGCTAATAAACTTTACAATAAATTGCAACAGAGGATTTCTGTAAATAACCAATTTCCATAAACATTGATAACTTGATTTATTGACTTTTGATTAAAAGGGCAGTACAGGGGCGCCTGGGTGGCTCAGTTGGTTGAGCGTCTGACTCTTTGTTTCGGCTCAGGTCATTATCTGGGGTCATGGGATCAATCACTGCATTGGGTTCCACACTCACTGAGGAGTCTGCTAGAGGTTCTCTCTTTTCTTGTCCCTCTGCCTTCCCCTGCCTTGTGCTCTCTCTCAAATAAATAAATAAATAAATCTTAAAAAATAAAAATAAAAGGGTGGTATAACCAATTTACATTGGAGTTTTAGAAGGCCATGTTGATGGCGCTGTCAGTCTTGAGATTTGGAGTGAAAATGTGTCCCTATTGTTTTGTAGACCTCCACACTTGATGTGGCTTTTAAGATTGTTGCTTAATGAGCAGTGGCCAGGAGAGAATGGTTGAGGCAGGATGGCAGAGTTCTGGTATGGCATCTGGCACTGCCCTGTAGCTTTAGAACTGAATTGCTCCACTTTAAAAGAGCTCCCCCTTGAAATTTGCTCGTTCATTTATTGATCCCCTTAAAAAGCACTTATTTATTTTTTTTTGAAGATTTTTATTTACTTATTTGACAGAGAGCACAAGCAGTGGGGAGCAGCAGGCAGAGGGAGAAGCATGCTCCCCGCTGAGCAGGGAGCCTGACTGTGGGCTCAATTCCAGGACCCTGGGATCATGACTTGAGCTGAAGGTAGATGCTTAACTGACTGAGCCACCCAGGTGCCCCAAAGCACTTAATTTTTTATCTGATAATTTTTCCGCAATCTATTTAATATTCTCTTTTGGTTCAGTTTTTTATTATTTATGTGATAATCTTCTCTTAAGATCATTCTTTCCAGTTATCAAATAGCTCCCCTTTAAGATATACAACAAAATATTTCAGGTTGCTCAAAATACGCTTAGATTGCTAATATAGTGGTTACAATTTACAACCGTGAACATCAAACTTATAGTTAGTGGGCCCTCCTGGAAAAGTCATATAATACCTCAGTTTTGAGAGTTGAGATTTTTTATGACCAGACAAATAAGTTAAACAAAAGTAATACTGTATCAAAATTTAATTATCCCAAACTTATCAGTCTGCTTTGGTTTTGCATTATTATAGCTTTTGATATATTCTGCATGCTGTGCTTTTTCTTAAAATGAAAAATGGGATTGGAAAATGAACATTGGCCATTAAACAGAATAATAAATATTAGATTTCATGTTTTATGTACAGTTTTTGTAGAAACCAGCCTGAAGTCTAGGGTACAGTGAAGTGGAACCTATTCTTCATTGTTCATAAGGTGAAAAAAACCCAGGAAATTTATAGCTAGTAGCAGGAGGGAGCCTTCCAATGGAGAGCCTGGCTTTTGAAGATGATGGGTCTTTTTTCAGCAGTCTGAAATGCAGTTATCCCTAGTTATTTAATGTACTTTATGCAGACCCAGAGACTGAATAGATTTGGATAGTCAGAGTTATTTGTCTTTCATTCTGTGTGATGGTAAATTATAAAGAACGAATGTAAAGATGCATGCATATCTGCTTTTTTAAAAATCCATGATCATTGGTAATGGATATGACTTCTAATATGAGTAAATGTCATAGGCCTGTTTGCACTGTTTCCTCCTGTTATGAATGAATTTATACAAACATGCCTATATCTAAGTATGCATCCACACATGCACAGGCATAAAATGCTAAGTTTGAGCAAATTGCTACTGTGAGATTTCTTGATACTTATAAACTATGAATGGGGCTGGGTGTCTGTTATAGGCCTCATTCTTTTTTCTGGCAGGTAATTTTATGATAGAAAAAACATAATGTGATGGTTTTAATTTCTCACTGATGCTTAAAAATAAAAAACTGAACACTTCTCACCCAAAGTTAGAGTTGTCACCACTTGTGGTTCTGTGTAATGGTAATCTTGACATGTGGTGTTGCGATAGTTGGGTCGCTCAGCAGGTGGCAGTTTCCACAGTTAATTTATTCTTATCTCCAGGATGTGTGGGCTTGTAGGCAGTGGGGCTCCCCTCATCATTACTTCTCTGAAAGTTAGCCGCTAACGACCAAAGCTATAGGGGTTGGAAGTGTGGGAGCCATAGGAAATGTGGGATGAAGGGAGGGTCTCAGGGACAACTTGCATGCACCTATTTACCCCTCCCTCAATCTCCCTGAAGATATTTGCGGCAAGCTTTATCCAAGAAGGCAAAGACTTCTTTTTTTGTACTACTGCCTCAGACGCAGCGTGATTCCATTTCTAAATGGACAAATCAGTTAATCCAGGAAATTATGTCACTGGAATCCATTTTGGAGGAAAATTGTTCTTCATTTGCCCATTATATTTTCATTTCTGTTGTGTTTCATCCCCTGATTCTACACATGGGGTAATTTAGCTCACAGGAATATTGTTTTTATTCACAAGAGCTGAATGAAACCATTATACATTAATTCCTCATTTTTCTAGAAAAGCCTAGTACAGATTCAGATCAACAAACAATACTGTACCAGTTTTCCAATACTTGGTGATTATATGTATGATTTAAAAAAGTAAGGGTGGGATAGAAATGTACTGGAACAGTATGCAAAACAAATGACATTTTTCTAGGTAAATTTTCAATTTTTATTTTCCTTGAAAGCCTGATTCGGTAGTTAACATCAGGCCTTAGTGTAGAATGCTATAAAGCAGATATGTTTGAGATCTGCCTCTTGAGATGAAGCATGTACGCTGTAATGTGCCAGCTTTGCTTACTTTAACTTACTTTAACCCCCAAACCCCTCCCAAGCCATAATAAACAAACCCCAGAGTACTGAAGCGCTCCATTAGTAAAGCCTGCATTTTTATATCTTCTCTAAGTTCTTGTCCCTGTAGAGAATACCAGGTATAAAAACTAAGTTTTCTATTATTTAATACCTAGTATTAAATACTTGTTTCCTGACTTTATTTTATTTTAATTTTGGGGGGGGGGCAGAAGGAGAGGGAGAAAGAGAACCTTGAGCAGACTCTACATCCAGTGCAGAGCCCCATTCGAGGCTCGATCTCCGGACCCTGAGATCATGACCTGACCCGAAATCAAGAGGTGGATGCTTAACTGACTGAGCCACCCAGGTGCCCCTCCTGACTTTATTTTTATGGTTCATGCTCTTACCATCTATTCTTTGTTTCAGCCCTTTTCCTGTTGATGAAGTGTTAGAGGAATATTTCCTACAGTGCACAGAAGTTGATTAATAATAGTTCACAAAATTAATTATTATGAGAAAAATAGTTTAACATTTTAGTTTTGCTCCCTAAGCAACACAGAATAAACGAGAACAGAAGTGTATATTTTTCACTTAAAGAGTGAATAAAGCATTGTTGTAAATGCTGTGGCAAATTTAAAGACAAGGGAGGCCAGTGGTGCCAACGCTTACAAATCTTATAAGGGCTGTGCAGGAGAGCCATGTGTCTGAGTAACTGGAGAGAATGAATGTGGGGCTGAGGTCTACATATAGGAGTAGCCAGCCTCCAGCTCCAGTGTGAGGAGGCAACAGCAGTGTGAGATTGACGAGCTGCTCTGAAGTTCTGTTTTGATAATGTTGATATCCATGGTACTTAAAAGTCAGTGTTTTGTAGATATTCATTCTTTCTACTTTCATGTAGTTTTGGGACATCAAAAGCCCTTTTTGTTTATCGCCAGACATTGGGTTGTTCAAGATTGCTTCCAAGCCTGTGTAGGTGTTTGCCCCACCAGGTGAGAATTGGAGCCAATGCCTGAGTGGCTCCTAGAATCTCATAGCAGTGTTGCCAGGAGATGAATTTGAATTGGAGGTGAATAAGAAAAGAATTATTTGATTTATAGGCATTTATCCTAGTATGTCTGGAATCACAGGGTTACACTGCCCAATCATAACAAAAAGTTTCACTGCCTCCCAGTTATTAGCTGTGTGCCTGCTTCCTGTGAAATCGTTAAGTATTGGTAATCACTCTCAATATTAATTTTGAAAGCATGATTTGATTTAAGCATTATCTAAAATGATTTTTTAAAAAGCACTTAAAAAGGGATGCCTGAGTGGCTCAGTCGGTTAAGCGTCTGCCTCCGGCTCAGGTCATGATCCCACGGTTCTGGGATCGAGCCCCATGTAGGGCTCCCTGCTCAGCAGGGAGTCTGCTTCTCCCTCTGCCTGCTTCTCCCTTTGCCTGCCGCTCCCCCTCCTTGTGTTCTCTCTCTGCCAAATAGATAAATAAATAAAATCTTAAAAAAAATAAAAAGCACTTAAAAACAATATAATTAAAAGTTTTGAAGTTTATTAAATGATTGTTTTTTTGCAGCATGTCTTCAACCATAAAACTTGCAGTATAAGAATAGAGAAGACATCCCCCCAAAAAGGAATTATACTAGAATGGCCTTCACATAGAGACTAAACAGAAATAGAAGCTATGTAGTTACTATACAGTCTCAGAGAGAAAACTTCCTTTCTCAGCCTTTAGTACCTAGAATCAGTAGTGTCATTAATGTCTGGAATTGATTGATGTGTTCACCTGCTTGGGTTTGTTCTCCCTCCAACTTGGTTACTCAATCTCCTCCTTGCTTTTTAAAGCTTCACCGCTTTTTCTCCTCTTCAGTTTTAAGAGAAAACTCTCTCTTAGATTATAACTTCAGTAGCAAGGTAGTAGTCCTAACAAACTACCTCTTGTTCCAAACAGTGCTTCCTTGTATTTTTACTGATGTGATAATGGGGGGAAATATGAAGTATCGACCACTTTTCGAAAGTTCCCATTATGCCACTTTGCTTTTATGAAAGACCTACGTGGGCATCTGTTTTTGCCAACTGAAAGAAATCCGAAGAGGATTATTGTTTTAATGGAGAAAGGCAACAAGTGAGAATAGCGTTGAGAATAGTGTTGAGAAAGGCAACAACGTCACAGAGGTAGCACGCACCCTGAGACACAGGTGATCCCCCCCAGCCTCCGTTCTGGGAAATCACACGCAGCATCTCAGCATCACGATGCTGACCTTGGAGCTGCGTTTCTGAGCTTCTGTGCTCTTTCTTGATTTATTGTGTGCATCCAAAGGCAGGATTGTCCCAAGGTATCAGAAAAACCTAAGAGAGATTGATTATTTGGTGTGGGAACACTCAAACTTTTCCATATACATGAATGGTAATTGCTTCTTTGCTTTACACCATTTCGACTAAGGAAAGCTTTTATAGGAACATTCTACTTTCGGATGCACATGTTATTATTTCTTTTGGAAATAAATGATATAGAAATTTACTGAGATATTTACCTAAAACTTACCAATTAGCTTAAAACAGATTAACACTTAAATATGTAGATATTTACATATAGTAAACATTAATATGGGTATATGACAATAAAACTATAGCAACGGACAGAGGGCAATTACCAGCTCTCTGTTTAGACCTAGTTTGTGATTACTTTGGGCTGATGTTTATAATTTCCAATTAATAGTTTCGTTGTTTTTTGAAATGTCCCCCTTCCCCCCCAACCAAGATTAGCTCTGGTATCATGCCATTATACTACGTTTTCTTTGTCAGCTGGGTCATTTAGCCTAACTAATCAAGAATGCAGCTCTAAAATGGGCCTGATTTTTTTAAAGTTTAGTTTGAATAAAAACTGTAAGGTAAATTAACAGAGAACTGGTAAACAGATGGTGGCTAGACATACCAACTAATGGAAAACTATTGCAAAAATCCATTTTAAAAATCCAAAAGTACTTGAATAATTGATGGAGGTCTCTTCTTTGCTTGTATAAACAAATGGTCAAAGTAAAGATCTGCTAAATATTCTGTGACATTTAGAATTAAGAGGATTCCCCTGTCCCCATTTTTATTAGAAAAGAGTAATTTTCCCCTGGGACTATTTTTTATTAGGAGACACATTGCATTTATGTTACCTTTAACATAAATGCCCAGGGAAGATTCTTTGCACAGTCTTTCTGGCACAGTTGTGAAAGGTGATTTGATAAATGTATGATGGAAGGGCAGCAGTTTTTAAAAGGATAGATTTAAATATTGTAAAAGATTGACTTTTTTAAAGGATTTTCTTTGACAGTGAAAAACAATAGTAGGAATTCTCAATATTCTCAAGATTTTTTTCCAATTGCAAAATAATTAATTTTCCATCTGAAGTGATTAAATGAATCTTTGAGAAAAAGGAAATGCGCTTATCAAAGGGTATTATAAAACGGAGATAAATGAAATCATATCTAGGGTTGTTCGTTACAGCGTCTCATCTTGGTTATGAGAAGGAAAGGGTACTGGATACTGTAATGTCATCCTGTGGCTGTCACAGAAGCAGGGACCTTCCAAGTTCAGGCTGGAATTATTTTGATTTTTTTTCCCCCTCTTAATACTATTTTTCAGACTGCATCCTAGGGAACTCCATGAGGTCAGGGGATGCAGGTACTCTGCTCAGTATTTCACAATGTGGAGCAGGAACATTAATGTCTGGGTATCAGGTCCATGTACATTACAGTGGGTGACATTAAAAAGAGTATTTAGTTCACTATGTGTGCACTTTAATGCGCAATCTTTGTACCCCAGGTACCTATGGGGGGGGCAGAGACTACTTTTGTAGAATATTGGATAAAATAAAAGAACAAAGAACGTATGTGATTGATTCATCCCAGTGTCAGTGATTAAGCTAAGCTGCAATAATGAACTGCAGAAAACACAAATATCTTTTATAGACTTAGAATATGGTTGTCTTTTGCTGAGAAAGTTGTTACTTTCAAAGGTACTTCCTTGCTTGTCTTTAATACTGAAGGAAATGAGGTGCATGTTGAAGCCCAAAATTGTTTTATCGAAAACAAGATTAGAGAAGTTCTCTTTGACTGGTCTATGATTTGCTGATTCATATCATGTTTTTCTTGCAGGACTGTACACCCAACCAATAGACTTACCCCTTGCATTCCTTTGAAGTGTCATTGTTCTTAGCAAAAATAATTATTCTGGAGTCCTTGTTACGGGACATTTTGTAACAGGAAAGCATGTATAAATATACTCCAAAGAAAAATTTAGTAACAGGGCTTCCAATTCACTAAGAAATTCCTGAGAACTCTATACCAGGCCCTTACAGGTTGTAGAGGTGAGTGTGACCCAACTTCTGTCCTCAAGGATTTTTGTGAACCCAGTTGGGAAATAAGATTACACAGTGAGAGAGATTGGAAATGGGGTAGGAGAGACCAAACCAGCTGCAGCAATGTTCCTGAGGATGGAGACATAAGAGGCTGGCCAAAAGCATCAGAAAAGGCTTTGTTAAATAGTGCTTTGTTTTATTGTCCCTGTTCTGAGACATCATTTGTCTCCACCGTGAGATTTGCAGAAGCAGCTCAAATACCTGAGTGTGGGGGTGCCATCCAGTTGTTCTCTTACTCTGTCACTTCTCTGAAAGAAACTTGGGAATCCAATGGCAAAGACTGCCAGGATTTTATTAGTGCTTTGTTTTGCATATGTGGGTATGGTTTCTGCTAAGTAAATATCTGGATTTTGAATGAAGAGAGATGTTTTTATTTGTTGACTGTGGGACTGAGTAGGATTGGGCTTTTGATAACCAGGTGTAAATCTGCTTTAATCATTACTAATTTTCATAACTGGTTTGCATGTTGTATGCACTCAAGGTCCATTTTTCTAGAGGCTTCCTTCAACTCTTACATACACTACGTTCTCTAGAATTTGTTCTCTTCTTCTGAACGATTTCCTGCTTTTATGTTTTTTTAGACTGTTGTCTTCCTTTCCCCATGCTGTCTTGTATACTCCATTCTATTAGATGTAATTTGTTCAATTATTGTTGGGTAGGGTTCACATCGATCTCACAAAGTATAGTTGTGTGGGATTATTTGAAAATCTTTGTTATTTCTGATTATGTTTCAAGAAGCTTTAATAGCAACCTGATTATGATTCCCACTCCTTGCAAATGGAGGTATCTGTGTTTCAGGTTGCTTTCGGCACTTGCAAATTTCTTGCTTATTTGCCTCACCAGATCCCCATCTGAGACCCAGGTAGTTTCAAACTACAGAAGGAAGGATGTGCAGGTAGATTCTGTCGAGTACTTACTAAAGCGATACTCTAAAAGAAATTCAAAACTTTAGAAATCTAAAACGTAACACTGACTCCATATTTATGATATACATACTATAAATCAACCCATATATTCGACCACTTCTGCTGCTCTCTGAAGTTGCAAAGGCCACATAATTAGAAGGTTAGCTACAGCTGGTAAGGAGAGGCGGCCTCATTCATTGGAACTTCTCTGGGGTCACGTGTCTTCTCACATAAGTCTCTTCCCCATTCTGCCTTTCACTGCTCTGCCCACCCCTTCCTGAGGAATTTTCCAGATCCAGGCCCTTTGATCTTTCCTGGCCTAACCTGTCTCTGCCAACATGTGTTACTGGCCATTCTTCAAATATATTCTTCCCTCTAATGCTGTTTGCTTCCCAATTCTGCCCACTGGTGTCCTACTCTTTCTTTTAATCTAGCTCAAATGCCTCTTCCTGCATGAGGTCTTCTCATCCTTCCAGAAATCTCTGCCAGTGGCATAGTGTTCTTTTAGTGCTTATCATGTTTGGTATTCTGTGATTATTTGCATGGATTTTATCACCCCTGAGGAAAGAGAGTATATCGTTTCATTTATTTTTTATATTCCCCATAGCATGTAACAGTATCATGCACACATGGTAAACACTCAATAGAGATTTTTGGATTTAATAAAATTTGCGAGTCCCAAATGTACCAACACACAAAATGTGGCCTTGGCTGGGAGACTGAGTTAATGTATGATACCTACATCAGCCTCATCCTTTGTAAGACTGTCAGTCTTCACAAACCCTTTTACTACCACGTGGTTCTGTGTTCATTTCCTATTGTAATATAAGAAATACACCTATGGGAATATTTTGGAAGTGTGTTTTTCCTCAGTGTTATCTTTGGTAGCTTTTTCCATATAACTTGGAGGTATACTTGCTCTCTTTTGGTCTGTCGCTGGCGATGGACTACTAACCCTAAAAAGGTGGTAAAATCTGTGATCTGAACTAGATAAAGACATTTTTAGGAAGTTTCCAAGGAATAGGGTGCAAGATGTTACACAAAACTTCAACAGCTTTTTTTTTTTTTTTTTTTTTTTTTTTTTTTTTTTTTTTTTTTTTTTTTGGTTTTCCTGGCAGCACTGGAATGGGAAGAGGACAGACCATAAAGAGGTCAGATGATTGCTTAAAATCACTTCTTAGGTTGCGACAGAACTTGACTAGCAAAATAAGCTCTAGCAAAACTTTCTTAAGCAATTATCTGAGGGGATTGTAAAATTAATTGCATAGGAAAGGGGCTCCCGAAGTAAAGGTTATATTCAAACTTGAATCGCTATAGCAGTGCCTTGAGTTATTTACAGCGGTCATAGCCGTTCATGCGTGGGAGAGAGAGGCAGAGGGAAACACAGGGAGAGAGAACGAGAAGCTCTCAGAAACACACCTGTAGGACTTACGCCACCCCAAATGACCCCACGTGTGAGTGACTGCTCTTACCCTCCCCCAGGCTTCCAGCCAAGTCTTCTACCAGCACTGCTGCTGTTGTAGAAACAGGGTAAATGTGAATGTTAGTGCTGGGGTGTATAAAGGGGTAGGGAGTACGTAAAATAATTTGGATACAGCACTTGGAGGCTTTAGAACTTCTGTGAGTTAAAAAATGGAGGAAAGGCGAGCTTTTGATAGAAAGTGTTAATCAGAGCTGACCCTTCTGAGATAAATTTTTAGCAATTTTGATGTAGGACTGTGTATTTGTGTTGCTTATATTTTTCACATTAACATTGCTTGAAATAGTCAAGTAATCCTGTTACCTACATTTTTCACTTTAACATTGCTTGAAATAGTATCTATTTAGATAGCAAGTAATCTATTTTTATTGAGGTATAATTGACATATAATATTATAGTAGTTTCAGGTGTACAACATGATAGGATATTTGTATGTATTATGAAATGATCACCACAATAAGGCTAGTTAAATATCCAGCACCATAACTATCCATAGTTATAGGATTTTTTTTTCTTGTAATTGGAACTTTCAAGATTTGCTCTCTTGGCGACTTTCAAATATGCAGTACAGTATTATTAGCTATGGTTGTCATGCTGTACATTACATCTCATAACTTACTTATTTTATAACTGGAAGTTTGTACCTTTTGACCATCATCATCCATTTTGCCCACCTCCCAACCCCTACCTCTGTCAACCATGCACGTATTCTATTTTAAAAACACAGATTTCTTTGAAGTAGAAAGGGGTCATTTCTTGGATTAATTAACAAGAATTTTGGCCTAATAGCTCAACGTATGTCTTTTGTTGCTTCTGAGTTTTCCTTTGCTAGAGATTCAATCCTTCCCTTGCTCATTGGCAGAGTCCTACTTATCTTTTAGGGCCCAGCTCAGATGCCACTTGCTCCCAGACCTGTTGCCTTTCTGGCATGAGAAGTAATTGTACCTTCATCTAGATTCTTATTTAGACTGGTCTTTTCACAATTTCATGACAATTTTTTTTTCAGATTTTGACTTCCCAACAGACTGTAAGGATAAATATTATGGCATCTTCAACATTATGTCTTGGGCTCAGTATTCACAGTAACAAAAAGCGAGGACTCAAACACTGAATTTTTATTTATTTTTTGATTGGATTTTTAAAATTTAGAAATTAGATTAACTTAAGTTCAAATGAATCCTACTAGATTATTTTCAAGTTATTCCTCACCAGGCCTAACATTTTATGATTCCAGAAGGAGTATGTAATTTTTAGTATCTTTAACAATAATGATGATGATACTAACAGTAATAAAAATACAGTAGTCAATATATCAAGGCAATTTATTATATCCCATATGCATCCCAAACACCTGGGATGGGGATTTATACGTACACCCATTTAATTTTGGCATCCGCCCTACGGTGTCATTAGTATTACTGTCATATTGACAGATGTGGAAGAGATTATGTAACTTATTCAAGGTCACATAACTAGTAATTGGCAAGATTTGAACCTATTTTGGTCTGATTTCTGAGCTTATCTGTCAATCAGAGTTGGAACTAAAAGGTGAACAAACCAAGCAGCCTTCTGTGGTATTTATTTATAAAGGCTAGTAACACATGAATCACTGGAGTAAGAATAAATACCACCAGTTAAAATACGTTTCCATATATTAATTCTTACCTTTCTGAAAAAAGAAAAAAAAAAGCCACAATTGTGCCCCAAAGGTGGCTTTATCTTTCACTGGATGCACCCTCTTTTCTGACTCATCTATACCTACTCCTGTTCTCCTTGAGTTTAGGGTGTCTAGTCTTCAAAGCCGGGCCTTTGGTCAAGTCTTTCTCAGTTCCCTAAGCTGGAAGCAGCATCCTGTTCTGAAACCACACAGTATTTTTGTTTTTATAGATCCTGACTTCTATCTAATGTCTTAGTTTCAACAGGATGATAAAATGGGATTCAGTTTGAGCTGAGGTCTTACATGCCCATTACTCTCCTGGTCCAAAGCTACCCCTCGTAAGCAGTGCTTCCTGAAGGTGGCGTGTGGAACACAGGTTTGGGAATCCCAGCTCAACACCCACCTTCAGCCTATAAATGAGGCTGGCCAGGCTAGTAGGAGATTTGGAAATTAGAGGGAGACGATGTGGCTAGTGTGTTGTGAGCCCCATCTCAGCAACAGAGTGGCAAGGAGAGCCTGATGTGTGTGTCCTGGAGCTTGAGGAACAGGGGGGACCGTGCATCAGTCATACCGGTGAAATCTAAAGGGGAAGAAGCTATATGATGCAGCCAGTGGCGAAGAGTAGATGGGAACTCTTTCCCGATGACAGTGGGCCAGAGAAATTGGTAGGTGACCACTGAGAGAAGGTGCGTTCATGCTTGTCAGAGGTGGGGCAGGGCGCCCACCCGTGGGTGGGACAGGCAGCTTTGAGCATCTGCACAGCAAACCAATGCAGATACTTGTGCTCCCTGTACCTTCCCAAGGGGTCAGAAGCAACTGCTCAGCAGCCAGTTGGGGGCTGGGGAGATCTGCTGGCCAAGTGAGAGGCAGCAGACCTGAGCCAGGGAAGGGCGGTGCTCTAGTTTTAAATGAAGTCCAGAGTTCGGGTTTTTACATGAACTGGGTATTTAATGACCGAACTGAGATTATTTTAGGGACTTTTTATTATCCAACACCTGGCACCCAACTGTGGGGTCTACCTGAGGTTTAATCCAGGGTCCAAGGAAGATTTAGCCTGGCGGAAAGGATTTATAGGGGTGCTTGAGAAGGGAAAAAAAGTTGCTTTATGGTTTTTGCATATTGCTCTTTCAGTGTCCTGGCTCTTACTTCTTCTCTCCTTCTTCTCTTGAGCTCCTTGTGTGTGGGAACTTGGCAAGTTGAGAGCGCTTACTTCTTAGTCATCTCTGGGAATCATACAGAGTGCTAAGCAACCATCTGTTTGATATATATGTGTTGAATAAATACTTGCTTGTGAGATTAAGCAAAATGTGATCTTTAATTAAGAAGCAAAAAAAAAAAGCACAGTGATTACTTTTTTCTAAAAGAAACTTTTCATTTTAGCTTTAGATTTATAGAAAAGTGAGAGAGATAGTACAGAGACTTCCTACATACTTCATGCCCAGCTTCCTCTATTGTTAAAATTTTACTTTAGCGTGGTGTATTTGTCACTGCTAACGAACTGGTGATTACTTTTTAATTTGTACAAAGTCTACTTCTTGTAATATGAGGTGGTACAGGAAACCATGCCACAGTATTTATTTCAAAGGATAGCCATTTTAATTTGTGGATCAAGGTTTTGTAGTATTTGTTAAACTTCTTCATGAATTTGCTTTCTACAAGTGATATGCTAATTTCAGTTACAAATCAAGGTATAAGGCAAAATTCCTAGTGAGTCATATCACTAAGCCCTTTGACCCTCGAATGTCGCAAAGCAGTGAAGCTTTTCCTTAAAGTTGTTCAGGCGGAACTTGATATTTATGTGAGTTTTCATCTTCTTTATTCCATGATGGAGCAGCTTCATGTTGTTTCCAGACATAACAGGGATTAAAAGTTAAAGATTATTTTTGGTTCAGGTGGTTTTGTGTAAAATCATAAAGTGTCAGAAGGCGACTACGTAAACATTTTTAATCTAAGAAATGTTCCTTCCTGCAGAGCCCAGCATTTATATTCTTTTTTTTTTTTTTAAAGATTTTATTTTGTTTATTTGACAGAGAGAGAGAGACAGGCAGCGAGAGAGGGAACACAAGCAAGGGGAGTGGGAGAGGAAGGAGCAGGCTCCCAGCAGAGGAGCCTGATGCGGGGCTCGATCCCAGAAAGCTGGGATCATGCCCTGAGCCGAAGGCAGATGCTCAACAACTGAGCCACCCAGGCGCCCCAGCATTTATATTCTTGATCCAGACAAAGTGTGTGGTCTTCCTCACAGAATAATTGCAAAGAAGAAATTAGTGTAAGAAAAATACATAAGAACTAGGAGGATCGGTAGGGGAAGAAAGGGATAAAGAAAAGGGGGGTAATCAGAAGGGGGAATGAAACATGAGAGACTATGGACTATGAGAAACAAACTGAAGACTTCAGAGGGGAGGGGGTGGGGGAAGGGGATAGACTGGTGATGGGTAGTAAGGAGGGCACGTATTGCATGGTGCACTGGGTGTTATACGCAACTAATGAAGCATCAAACTTTACATCGGAATCTGGGGATGTACTGTATGGTGATTAACATAATATAATAAAATAAAATTAAAAAAAAAATACTTGAAAAGCCAAAAGCTGTAAATAAATTCAAGCAACAGAATAGATTTTGTGTTAATAATGTGATATACACTTTATCACTATTTGCCAAAGCCACATTTGATGGTCTCTTATTTAATATTTATGTGTTCACAGGCATAGTTTGAAACATTAAAGTAAATAATGATGAGATTAGAAGTATAGTCGACACTTGCACAACATGGGGGTTAGGAGCACTGACCCCCCGCACAGTTAAAAATCCCCCAGATAAACAGCCTACTGTTGACCAGAAGCCTTACCAATAGCATAAGAAGTCGATTAATACATATTTTGTACGTTAATATTTATCATATATTCCTACAGTAAGGTAGACTAGAGAAAAGAAAATGTTATTAGGAAAATCGTAAGGAAGAGAAAACATGTTTGCAGTATTGTACTGTAAAAATTTGTGTAAGTGGACCCACACAGTTCAAAGCTGTGTTGTTCACGGGTCAGCTGTACTCTCAGGTGGGTATGCAAAAACAGCTTGATAAACTTGTTTTTGAAAACAATTTAATCACCTCTAATGGAAATGTCATCTACTGAATACTTTTTTTGAGTGTCAGACATTCTTAGCAGTGCTGTAGTTACTGGGACTCTTTATATCACGCCTGCCACCAGTGCTAGTGACTGGATGTCTTATGTCACTCCAACCTAGGTATGTCTAAAACCAGTTCATCTTTTAGGGGCACCTGGGTGGCTCATTCGGTTAAGCATCTGATGACTCTTGATTGCAGCTCAGGTCATGATCTCAGGGTCTTGAGATCAAGCCCTGTATTGGGCTCCACACTCAGTGTGGAGTCTGCTTGTCCTTCTCCCTCTGCTCTTCCCCCCGCCACCCCTGCCGCCTTCTAAAATAAATAAATAAGTAAATAAATAAATAAATAAATAAATAAATAAATAAAATCTTTAAAACCAGTTCATCTCTTAAAGTCATGATTATTTCTCCGGACATCCCCCTTTCAAATTATGGTAATAATTCAATGACCTACCTCAAGTCTCATACTTTACCTTTGATTTTCTTTCTTTCCACCCATGTAGTGACACAATCTTTACATTGTTGATTTTGAATGGCCTCTGTATGCGTTTCTTCCTTTCCGCCTCTGAGTTGTTAGTTCAAAGCTGGATCACCTCATATCTGGTTATTGACATAGCGTCCTAACTGGTCTAACTTCTTGTATTTTCCCTTCCCCAATACACACACAGCACGCTTCGACACCCACACAGACCACACTCACACAGACCACACTCACACACCGACACCCTTTTTGTATCCTACCTGCGTGCGTGCGCACAGACACGCACACACGGTTCAGTTGATCTAGCTTATGGTCAGATCAATGATCCTAAGGTACTTCCATCATGTCAACATACTAAAATACTTCCAATGGGTAGTTCCTTGTGCTTATAGATTGTGGTCTGAACTTCCCAGCGTGACTTGTAGGCAATTTGCTTTTCTGTTCACTTTATTGAGAACTTTTCTTCTGCCATGCCCCTGGATTTCTATATGTAGAAAGAGATTTATGTGCCCTTTATTCAGATTTTCTATGGAGTCTTTCTACTAGTCTTTGTTTAATAAAGTCAGATATTTTTGTGGATTATCCAGAACTCAATTGGGATTTTCCATTGGCCTAGGCCTAGAATCCTCCCTTTCTCACATAAAAAACTTGAGAATATCCCCAGGCAAGCAGATTGATTCATCCTTAGAGTTCTGAAAATCTATAGCATTAAATAAACTTGTCACTGCCATTAGAGCCAGTGCATTTTGAGCCCCAGAGGTCTTAAAGATGCCATAAGCACCCTGTGGTCACTTGGCTCAATAGGTAGGGGCTGTTTTTGCAGCTTTATATGGTTTCGCTATTGTTCCTTTGAACCAAATGGTCCTTGCCTCTGAAACATTTTGGAAGACGTCTTTTCCCCCATATATTTGTGGGTTTGTGAGGCCTCTCCATGGGGCAGAGACGTTGATAGTATATTATTATATATAGAATATAATTGTATCAACTGTCATGTTGGTACTGTTAATTGGGTTTTACATAAGGCCTCCTATTTCATACTGAGTAGTAACCACTTCCATTTCATTACGTTACACTGTAAGGGTGGAAAGAATGATGTTGTGTTTTTCATTTCATTCTAATGATCTGCATTTGAATTTGAATTGTCATATATGCCATATGCTTGCCTTTTGGGCTCAGTAAAGCAAAGGAACAGTTGTGGAGTACAGAGTTTATATCATTTGTTGTAAAATATATGACACGGCGTTAGGGTAATTCTGCCTTCTTTATCTCTATAGCTTGATATAGCATTTGCCACTTGGATTCATGGTCGGTGTGAAGTGTCTGGCATTTGAAATTGGTTAAAATATTTTATATTTCTGCTTAGAATGTAGGTTGTGAATTTCCTCTTTCATTATTTCTTTTTTTTATTTTAAAGATCTTTATTTATTTATTTATTTGAGAGAGAGAGCGTATGAGCAGGGAGAATGGCAGAGGGAGAGGGAGAAGCAGGCTCCCCACTGAGCAGGGAGCCCGATGTGGGGCTCA
The DNA here is from genome assembly GCF_002007445.2 of Ailuropoda melanoleuca. Taxonomy (NCBI): domain Eukaryota; kingdom Metazoa; phylum Chordata; class Mammalia; order Carnivora; family Ursidae; genus Ailuropoda; species Ailuropoda melanoleuca. The sequence goes on along the minus strand of NC_048224.1, from coordinate 109,754,150 downwards.
ATCCCAGGACCCCCGGATCATGACCTGAGCTGAAGGCAGATGCTTAACCTTCTGAGCCACCCAGGCACCCACTCTTTCATCATTTCTTTCTTTTTTTTTTCTCTTGCAGTATTTCTAAGGTAGTTATCTTCACTTTTAGTTTCTGTGTTGTGTCTCTGAAAAACAAACAAACAAGCCTGTGTTGAAGTTTTTGGTAACTAAATATAGCCCTGCACACCCCTTAGTGGCGTGTGTCTGTGCCCTGCACCATGACCCATCTTCTTAGGCAAATAGCACGTGTGGAGTTTATTTATAGTTTTGACCTCTAGTCTTCATTGGCGCATAGTTTATTTGGGGCATAGTTCACTAGGGTTATGGGCTGCAATATTTAAGGGTCAGCTGAGGAGGAGACAAAAGGCACATTGTCCTCTCATGTGTGTAATACTGAGATGTGTCCACACCTGGGCTACTATACCCATCAGGGTGTATGTCGTTTAGGTAGACCATGGCAGAGGACAGACCGAAAGCTTAGGAACTTTTAGTATGAAAGGGGGAGAGAGGCATAATGGAGAAAAGCTTTAACGTGTATTAAATATGACTCATTGGAGCTCCCATTTACTGAGTGATTGTCATGAGCATGCAGTGTGTTAAGAGCGTTATATATATTAGCTTACTTAACCCTTACAACAGTACTCTGAGAGGGTTGTCATTTCCTTTGTGCAAAGTAGGCAACTGGGTTTTAGATATGTGGCAAATCAGGGCAGAATAAATGAGCATGGATTTGGTGAACAAATTTAAAAATCCTGAACTGAGTAAATTCTTTATAGCTTCTGTGAAGTGGATCAGAACATTTAAAAGTTTTCCATTGGATTCATTTCCTCCCAAGGCGTTACAGCAGGACAAGTATAAATCGACACTAGTGTTTAACATCCTAAGATTAGAAGAACTTTTATAGCTATCTAGAAAGGGGTTTGCAAACTTTATTAATTGAGGTTACATAAAAGTCTAAAGAGAAGCTGAGAACGTTCATGATCTCTTTGAAGGTCTTTGTAGGCAACACAGCTTGTAAAATTATACATAGTATTCTGTTTGTTTCACTATGAAACTTCACCAAATGTGACTTTGAATCAAACTGCATATTTCAAACTGGAGTGAACGAAGCTACCTTGTGAAAATTCAAGAGGGGCCTGAATACTTTAAATTATCTATCAACCACAGTATTTGAAGCGGGGGGGGGGAACCTTAATGAGTATTTTTTTAAATAAATCTGCACTAGAAAAGAATCAAAATTTGCTAAGACTACTAAATTGGATAACACCATAATTGTGAACTCAGCCTTTATGTTCCTAGCCTTAAATTGAGGCAGTTGATGAACTTCCTGGACAGAAGTGAAGACACAGTTTAAAAATGAGTAAAAAATTTAAAATTAGAAAAAAATCATACATGTTTATTACAGAAAAAAATTATACAAATTAAGCAAAGAGGAAAAAAATGTCCATAACTGGTCATCACTGCAGTGTGAACAATGGTAAGATTCTAGATGTATATTCCTAGCCTTAAAAAAATATGCATATGTGTATAATTATATAAACACACATTTATATACTCAGAGTATAACTTTCAAAAAAAGTTTTCTCGAGGCTAAGACGGATAACTGATCTATAGCTCTTCCTTAAAAGCTGACATTTTATATATATTTGTGTGTGTGTGTGGATTTTGCCCTGGGTAAAATGATTAAGACCTAAAATTTCCATCTGGCAATAAACAAGCCAAAATGTTATTTTCAATAGCATCAAAACGAATAAAATGTTTTGGCATAAATTTAATAAAAGAACTATAAGGCGGGTACACTGAAAACTACAAAATGTCATTGAAAAACAATAAAAAAGTTCTAATAAGTGGCAAGCCATTCATGTTCATGGAAGAATTAATATTGTTATAATAGCATCCTCAAGGTGAGCTACAGATTCAACGCAATACCTATCAGAAGCCTAGCTGTCTTTTTTGCAGAAATTGACAAGCTGATCCTAAAATTCATGTGGAAAGGCAAGAGACACAGAATACTCAAAGCAATCTTGAAAAATGCCAAGTTGGTAGACTCACAGCTACCAGTTTTAAGATTTACTAGAAAGCTGCAGTAATTTAGATAGCGTGGTACTCACATAAAGATAGACCTATAGATCCATGGAACAGAATTCTGAGTCAAGAAACAAACCCTTACATTTATGGTGAATTGATTTTTTGACAAGGATGCCAAGACAATTCAGTGGGGGAAACAATGATCTTTCCAGTATGTGGTGCTCAGAAAACTGTATATCCATATACAGAAGAATGAATTTGCACCCTGTTTCACACCATCCCCCAGAATCTACTTAAAGTGAAAAATAGATCCAGGGGCACCAGGGTGGCTCAATTGGTTAAGCATCTGCCTTCAGCTCAGGTCATGATTCCAGGGTCCTAGAACTGAGTACTGCATGGGGCTCCCTGCTCAGTGGGGAGTCTGCTTCTCCCTCTCCATCTGCCTCTCCCCCTGCTCATGCTTTCTCTCGTTCTCTCTCTCTTAAATAAATAAATAAAATCTTTTTTTTAAAAAACGTGAATCGTAGATCTAAATGTAAGAGTTAAAACTATAAAATTCTTAGAAGAAAACATTGGAGCAAATCTTAATGGCTTAGCCAATGGGTTTTAGATATGACCCCCAAAATACAAAGGTCAAATGGGAAGGCTGATTAAGTTGGACTTCATCAAAATTAAAAAAACTTGTGTACTGTTTGTTTTTTTTTTTTTTAAAGATTTTATTTATTTGACAGAGAGAGACACATCGAGAGAGGGAACACAAGCAGGGGGAGTGGGAGAGGGAGAAGCAGGCTTCCCAATGAGCAGTGAGCCCAATGCAGGGCTCGATCCCAGGAGCCTGGGATCATAACCTGAGCCGAAGGCAGATGCTTAACAACTGAGCCACGTAGGCGCCCTGCTTGTGTACTTTTACCATCAAGAAAGTGAAAGGACAACTCACAAATGGAGAGAAAATATTTGTAAATAATATATTTAAAGATTTTATTTTATTTTATTTAAATAATCTCTACAACCAATGTGGGACTCAAACTCTCAAGCCCCAGATCAAGAGTCGCATGCTCCACTGACCGAGCTGGCCAGGTCCCCCTGTAAATCATATATTTAAAGAGACTTGTAATCACAGCATATAAAGAATTCTTACAACTCTTTAATAAAGACAGATCATCTAATTAAAAAATGCACAAAGTATTAGAGTGACATTTTTCCCAAAAAAGACACGCAAATGGCCAATAAGCACATTAGAAGTGCTCAACATCATTTGCCACTGGAGAAATGCAAATCAAAACCATGAGATATTATGTGACACCTGCCAGAGAACAGCTATAATAAAAAAGAAAGGCAGTAACAAGTGTTGATAAAGAAGTGGGACTAATTGGAACCCTCATACACTGTTCTTGGCAGTGTAAATGGTGCAGCCACTAGAGAAAACAATTGGGAATTCCTCAGAAGGTTAAACACAGAGTTATCATATGACTCAACAGTTCCACTCCTAGCATCTACCCGAGAAAAAGGAAAGCATACCGCATACGAAACTTGTACATGAATGTCATAGCAGCATTATTCATAATAGCCAAAAAGGTAGAAACAGCCCAAATATCTATCAAGTGATGAACAATTTAAAAAGTGGTCTGGCCATGCAATGGAATGTTATTTGGCAAAAGAAAGGAATGGAGTTTATGAATTTCTAATACATGCTACAACCTAGTTGTACCTCAGAAAGTGCAACATGAAAAGAATCAGTCACAAAAGACCACATATTGTAGGACACCATTTGTATAATCTTGTTCAAAATAGTCGAAAGTATATGGAGAGAATATAGATTAGTGGTTCCTAGGGCTGGAGGAGATAGGGGAAAGCTTGAGGCATGGAGGTCTGACTGGTACTAGGTAAAAGGTTTCTTTATAGGGTGTTGGAAATGTTCCCAAATTGGGTAATGGTGATGGTTGCACAACTTTGGAAATATACTAAAAACTAGTGCATGGTATGCCTTTAAAAAGGTGAATTTATGTAAGTTATATAGTCATAAAGCTGTTAAAAAATGCACTAGCTTATTTTCCAAGATTTTCTGCCAGAATCCCTATTTCCCTTATATCTGACCTTCTCTTTTCCTATCCTGCTCAAGTTTGATTCCATGTACAGCAGTTTCGTGTCAGGTTGGGTTACTATCTTGAATGTGAGCCCTGGGGGAGCAGCTTCCTTTAGACTTTGCAGTGGGCCCCTCTCACTTACCTGCTTTTGGAGTAGATGGAAACCTGCCGATGTCAGCTGCTCTTCTCAGAGTGGCCAGCCAGGCTTTAGTGAGTACCTGTTGGCCACTCTGGTTCTCAGGCTCCTTGCTCACCCCATTGCTTCCCCTTTCTTTCCCCAGTGATACAGAGACCACGCAAGTCTCATAGCTCTATATGATTTGTACCAAACCTGTTGAATTCTGGGATTCAAGAGGATGCTTTCTTTCTTTCTTTCTTTTTTTTTAAAAAGATTTTATTTATTATTTATTCGACAGAGACAGAGACAGCCAGCGAGAGAGGGAACACAAGCAGGGGGAGTGGGAGAGGAAGAAGCAGGCTCACAACAGAGGAGCCTGATGTGGGGCTCCATCCCACAACGCCAGGATCACGCCCTGAGCCGAAGGCAGACGCCCAACCGCTGTGCCACCCAGGCGCCCCAAGAGGATGCTTTCTCACCTTATTTTATTGTGGGTGTGGTCCATGAGTTTTGGTTTTGTAACCTGTTGTTCTGTTTTTATGGAAAGATTTAGGAAGATTCAAAAACCGTGTTTCCATTGTTGCTGCCAATTTTGTAGAATCCATAGGCGTAGTCTTTCAGACAATTTGAGGAAGAGATTTGGAAGGTATTAGCCTGGCCAAAATGGAGGATATCCTCTTGGAGATGTTAATATCTTTGAAGGAAGAGCCCATGGCTTATTAATCTTACTAAATCCAGCGCCCAGCATGGGCGCTTGCATCAGGTAACACCCAGATGAACATTGGTGGAATAAACAGAAGTGTAGAGAGACGTAGGAGAGTGAACTGGAATTTAGAGCTAATACCCACCTCTGAGCACTGACATCTCGGCAGCCTGGATGAGTAATTTCCCCTCCTTGCACATGTAGATCAGAAATACTTCTGAAACTTTGGTCAGCTATTCAGCTGTCTTACCTGCCTCAGTTTATCAAGAACTTGTGAAATGTGAAATGATTCATAACTATTATGTTAGGTTCCCTTAGTATATTGATGATCTAGGTTTCTTGGATTCTGCACGTAGTGAGGGCTATACCCATTATTGACCTACAGGTGCCAGATGTATGTCCCACCAGTCCATGGCCTTAGATTCTTTTTTCCAACCCTAAACTGCCCTAAACCCTCTTTATGGGCAAGCGTATCCTATATATGAGATAATGTCTTGTCATGCCAGACCTTCCAGTCTGATACAGAGAAAATGACCTGCTCTTTCCTGAGCTTTCTTGTTTCTCTAATAAATCACTTTTGTTTATTCTACTTCTCTAGGAACCATAAAAATTTAGTAAATAGAACTATATATCTTACAAAAATGAATTCCCTCAAGGCCCTGTGTTCTGAAATTGCTTCTGATTGCCTTGGGCTAGCCACTGTGATGTGCTAAATCCTTCCCGATCCTCTTACCCTCATCAGCACTTACCCTCCAGTGTTTAATTTCCTTGGTACTCTTGCTACATTTAGTTTCATAAGATTGTGCTGAGGCAGAAAGGAAGGACAAAGGCATAAAATACGCTGTCAGGATATTTATTTGTGTTTGAACAAAGGCCTGCAGTGCTTTAAGTCAAGGAAGTTAAGTTGGGTAGAGATTTGAATTCTTTTGCCAGTTTTCAAATCCGGGTCATGCCCAGTCATCTTGGAAATAAGTAAGCTTTGTGAATAAAATTATAAGGAACACAGTATTCCCTCTCCGAGCCTCTGTGAAAATTATTAGTGTTATATTTCTGGGTTGGACTCTTACGTGGGTTTCTTAACAGATTCTCCTGAAAATTTGTGTATCAAGTCAGCTTGTTAAAAAGCAAAGGAACACGTAGGCACATTGCCATCACGGTTGGATGCTTTTAGACCCTGCAGCTGTTTGAAAGGCCTGAGTGAACTAATTCAGTTATGCCTGAGAAAACTATCTCCCTGAGGTTAGTACTTGTCATAAACATCCTTCTTAAGATGATAGGGAGAGAGAGATGTGCAAGGAATATAGACAGCAACATTTAATTTCAACTTAACAAAGGAACAACACAAATATGGCACTTACGTTCTTAAAAGATAAATGAAGAATTGTAGTCTTGGTAAGCCATGTTTGAAATTTATTGAAACTTCCTTGGTTTACTCTTTGGAACTGTGCCCTCTTTTGTGTATAGTGGTTAATTTAACTCTGAAGTGGATGAATTTTTGGCTTAAAGCTTTTCTATAATTTAAAACTCTTTTTTTAAATACTTTAGAACTCTTTTTCTTATAATAATAAAAGATGCTTATGGTAGAGTTTATATACTGTGAAAGTATAAAAAGTAAAAACAAAACAAAACAAACCAACCAAAAAACAACTTCCCTTTTAATTCTCCTTCCCCTCAGGAAATTATAGACCAATGCATACTTTCTAGACTTAAAAAAAATACATACATATGTTTTATTGGAAATGTGTATGTTGTATATTTTTGTAAAAAGCACATCATACTATTTATGCTATACTTCAACTTTATTGTGTCACCTAATAGTTCATCGTCTTCCCTTCATCTAATTGAGAATTTACTGGGCCAGATTCTCCCTTTTGTATTCATAAGGGTATTAGACATTGGCCTATATGCAAGAAAGATGTCAGGGAGAATGAGAAGCCTCCCCAGATAGTTTCGCCTTCTCTAGCTCTAGCCTAAATAGATGTGCCAGTACCTAGAAGTCCTTCAACAGCTGTCAAGCTGATTGCATGGCTGCTGGTGACCTGGAGGAGAAGTGGCAGCTGGGAGGCAAGTGTAGTCACCCCGTTCCTGAGCATGGGAGGCAGGGCAGCAGATGGACATATTTCTGCTCTTGTTCCATTTTTAACTACATGGTTTCTCTTTAGGTGTTTTCCTTGTACAGTCATAAACAGTGGTTTTAATTAAATATTTTAAAAGGTGATTTAAATAATTGTAGAGGAGAAGAAAATTATCCATAGGCTCGCATTACTCCAGTTAATTATTAGTATTTTATTTCTTTTTTCCATCCCCTCTATTAAATGAACTGTTAGAAATAGCACTTCACTTCTGTGATCTTCTTCCCCCAAACCTATTATCCCGGTGTAATCATGAGGAAGAACATCAGAAAAAATCCCGATTGTGGAACATTCTACAAAATGCTTGACGAGGATGCCTCGAAATGGTCAAGGCACCAATAACAAGGGAAGTCTGAGAAATTGTCATAGCCCAGGGGAGCTTAAGGAGACAAGATGGCTAAGTGTAGTGTGGTATCCTGGGTGAGATCCTGGAACAGAAAAGGACATTTGGGAAAAGCTCAGGACATCTGAAGAAAGCATGAACTTTAGTTCATAATAATGTATCAACATGGTTCACTAATTGTGACAGATGTACCATGCCAAAGATAAATATGAGCAGCAGGAGAAACTGGGTTTGGATTATATAGAAACTCTATATACTATCTTCACATCTTTTTGGTAAATCTAAAACTATTCTAAAATAAAATATGTTAAAGTGTTATAATAATACTAGGTATACAGTTCTGTGTTATTTCTTATTATGTCATCTTTTAAAACAATTAATGATTGCTTACTGCTTGTCAGAATGAATATGTTATATAATTCATGAAACTTTTATGTGGGATATATGTGTATATATATATACACACACACATAAATTTATGTATAAATGATATCATATATAAATATATATACACATATATAAATTGTTTCTAATAATTAATAGTGCTTTGATCAAGAGCTATATCCTTTAGTTGTGTCCCTGTTTTAAAGGGATTTTTAAGAGCATCTGGGTGGCTCTGTAGGTTAAGCATTCAATTTTCGGCTCAGGTCGTGATCCTGGGGTTATAGGATCAAGCCCCATGTTGGGCTCTGCACTGGGTGTGGAGCCTGCTTGGGATTCTTTTTCCCTCCCCCTCTCCCTCTGTCCTCCTCTCTCTCTCTAAAAATGAAAGGGGGAGGATTTAAAAAAAAATAAAAATAATATTTACAAAGAATTTTTTAAAGAATAATCATTTTCAGAAATATATTTCTATATTTATTTTGTTGTGGTCTGAGGGGAATAGATTCCTAAAAGTAGTGGTCAGTCGAGTTGTACAAAGATATTAAGCATTTTGCCCAATTGCTTTACTGAAAGCCTGTTCTAATTTACAATTATACCACCAGTGTCTTCCAGTGCCTAGTTTCACTGGACCTTTTCTATAACTGTGTATATTATTTTGTTTTATAATCTCTTCCAAAACTAGCATCTCCTTGATTTAATTTGTGTTTCTTTATTTTTTTAATTTAAACACCTCTAACTTGTCTTTATAACTTCTCTTAAGAATTATCTGTTCACATCCTCTTTCCCACTGGAGTCTGTTATTGCCGTCAATTTGCTTGAGCTCTTTTAAGTCGTAAACACTAAACCTTTAATAGTAAACATAAGAAGAGATGAGATATTGGACTTATATGTACTCCTTTATAATAATGCCGTATTGCAACTAGGAAAAGGAAAAAGAATTTACGATAAAGTCTAATGTAATTAAAATTTGTATCATAAGAGATACAGAAATAATAGTAAGTAATCAGATCATCATGTTGTAAACCTAAAGCTATTGCAATAATGTATGTCAAATATACCTCAATAGAACTGGAAAAGAAACAAATAATAACAAGTAGTAAATCATTTTCTTTGTATGTGTGTTAATAATTTTGGAGCAGCATGTGAATTATGGAAATGTTGGAGTGTTTAACAAAATTATTTACACTTCTTTCCTGTTTTCGTTAAGCTATCTACCAGATTAAAATTAGTAGGTTTTGTAACCCTGTGACAATATGCAAAAAAACACAAAAGCATTTACAGTGTATTTTAAACAATATAATAGAACCTATAGTCATATTTTGTTTAATAATGATGTTATATATATATAATTACTAGTTGTTAACAAATAATTTTTATTACTTCTATGAAATTAGAACGAATAATTATTTTAATGCTCTCTCCCCAACAAAAGAACCCACAAACTTTTCTCTGAAAAATAAAATGAGTAAGGATGTAAAGCTGAGGGTGTGGTAGAAGATATGGAATTAAAAGTGCATTGACCTTGGATCTGTGACACCTGGCCATGTGCCAGGAGTAGGTTATCACTCATGGGTGAAAGGCAGCTCAGTGTCCTGGTTTGGTTTCTTTTGGGACCTGCATGCTTGGAACAGACCTGAAGAAAAGGGCCCTGGAGCACGGAGGACTGTGTGTCCTTTCCCCATGACTACAAATGCCACGCATACTGTGAAACTAGACTGTGGACCTCATTCCCCCAGGGCCTGATGGCTGGCATGCTTCACAGGTTCCTCTTACTTTGGCCAGTGACAGAAGTTCATGTGCCTCGTGTGTGTGTGTAACTGAGTTCTGTTTTCCTCTTGGGTACTTAGGCAGTATATGGGGATTAAAAGGTACAAACTTCCAAATAGAAAATGAATAAGTCATGGGGATGGGGATGAGAAGCAGAGCGTGGGGCATCTACACAATAATGCAGCGTCATGTGGTGACAGGTGGTACCTATACGTAAAGCGTGGGGAGCATAGTGTAATGGACAGAATTGTCCCATCACTATGCTGTACACCTGAAAGTCATGTAACACTGTGTGCCAGCTCTATTTCAAGAAAAAAGTTTTCTGTATCTCTCTCACTTCTACGTTCTTTGTAAATTTTACCGTTTATTCTGTGCTTACCTGAATTAAAAGATATATACCAAGTAAATTGTTAGAAATCTTTTCATCACAGATCATGTTACCTGTGGGTGAGTGTGTATACTAAGGGTAGAACATTACATGGAAAATAGTTTTTAAAGTAGAAGTTTTATGTACCAAATAAAATATATGGAGTCAGGTTGGAAAATGGCCTTTTAAATGGGGAATGGAATCGAGAAATTCAACTTTTCATAGTCTATTTTTTTTCCTTGAAGCTCTTGCCTGCGAATGGAAGCATTTATTATACTACAGTCATTATATAAATGGTTGGTTCTTATAGGGAAAGAGTGGTGAAATGTTCTGTGAAATGTTCTATTCATTTCTTTTGAATTTTTCAACAAAGCTTAAGGGAGAGAAAAGTGAAGGGGTACACCTGGGGAGAATGGGGGTGACATGTTTGCAGCTTCCACAAACTGTACTTTAAAGCCTTAGCTGTATATTAAGAATGACTGCAGATTTTAGTTTATTCTGTAGTGTAGTGTAGTGTATACTATAGTACAGTAGTTTTATATAAAAATGTTTTAGGCTCACCTGGGTGGCTCAGTCAGTTAAGCATCTGCCTTTGGCTCTGGTCATGATCTCAGGGTCCTGGGCTGGAGCCCCACATCGGGCTCCCTGCTCCGTGGGGAGCCTGCTTCTCCCTCTGCTGCCCTCCCTGCTTGTGCTCTCTCTCTGTCAACTAAATAAATAAAATCTAATAAAATATATTTATTAAAAAAATTTAAAAAATAAAAAATGTTTTAAATTGTTCATGAGTAAAATTACTTCACTCCTTCTTTCCAGTCTGTAAGTAAGAATGATTGATTCTGCATTCTAGCAGAATGCATGGTATGTATAACCTTGACTTTGGGACACCCTTGCCTCATTTAAGCAGCTTTGCAATAGATATAGAAGGAACGGCTCTAGATCTCCATGTTTTAGGAGATGCTAATCAGGATTTTTCTTTGAAGTGTTCATTTGAGCAAAAATCCAAAGGTTTTCATGATTTGAGTAATGCCTCAGGGCTTTAATGTTCACTTCTTATTAATTTGACAGATATTCTAGTCTCCAAGACTGAAAAAGTGTGTGTCTTCATGGAGATGACAATGTAGTCTTTCTTATGGCTTCTGGTTTCATAGACACATTCTAAAACTAGTTTGAATTTGCTTCTTTTATTTGTCAGCAGCTAAAAAATACTTAAAGTCCAAACCAAAAAACAAAACAAAAAAAAAACCCCAAAACAAAAAACTTCATTATCTGGGAAATAACCGTGCTGCATTCCATCGGTGAGAAAATGTATAATAATTTGTAAATTCTGTTAATTATTGATAAGAGGAGAATTTCTCATTGCCAGAAGTATTGTATTATTTTTTTTAAAGATTTTATTTATTTATTTGACAGAGAGAGAGATAGAGACAGCCAGTGAGAGAGGGAACACAGGCAGGGGAGTGGGAGAGGAAGAAGCAGGCTCCCAGCGGAGGAGCCTGATGTGGGGCTCGATCCCAGGACTCTGGGATCATGCCCTGAGCCGAAGGCAAACGCTTAACGACTGAGCCACCCAGGCGCCCCAGAAGTATTGTATTTTTAAATTTTCTACATAATTCCTGATGGAAAAGAATCGATTGTACCTCTGAAGATGAGGTCCCGTGTTCTTGCTAATCACACTTTACTTTTAGCTACTGAAAACAGCTGCCTCGTGCAGAGGCCAGTTAGGATTATATACTGACTGAAAATATTAGAGACGTAGTCCTTGCCTGTGAAGACCCTGACTCATAAGTAGCTCATGTGTAGACACTGCAGCAGGCATCCTTCCCCATGCTGCTCGCCCCCACCATCATGGGAGCCATCATGAGAAGGACGCTTGGGGTTTGTGAAGGTAACATCATGTGTGAGGAAGAAAGGGGACAAATTGTGAACAGAAGAGGCCAGGTGATCTGGAGATAATCTGTCATTGTCAAGCAGGCATGAGGGTAGGACTGGGACCAGGAAGAAGTGTGGTATGAGTAACTTCTCCTTTGAAACATATTTTCCTTCTTCTTCTTTTTTTTTTTTAAGATTTTATTTATTTATTTGACAGAGACAGCAGGAGAGGGAACATAAGCAGGGGGAGCTGGAGAGGGAGAAGCAGGCTCCCTGATGAGCAGGGAGCCCCATACGGGGCTTGATCCCAGGACCCTGGGATCATGACCTGAGCCAAAGGCAGATGCTTAACTGCTGGGCCACTCTGGCGCCCCAACCTATTTTCCTTCTTTTCTGCCTAATTTTTAACAAGCATTTTTAGAATTATAGCCTATTTAAGGTGACTGAGAGATTGAGACATTCTCTAGTTCTTGTCTAACACTAATGTTGTATGAAAAGAAAACTGAAGCCTGTTTAAAGTGACTGGCCCAGGCTCCCATGGTTAGTTTGTGGCAGGATATATGCCTCTAGATTTCAGAACCCGATCTATAGGAATTCTGAAATCCAATCAGTTCTGCCTGTCCTGGGGCGCAGGGAGTGTGCCCCGAATAGGGCTCTGTTCTCACTGGGAATGGTTTCCTGTCGTTCTCAGCTCCACCTTCTGGGTCATCCTTTCTTTCCAGTGTGATGTGAATAGCTTTTTCAGCCTGTTTCCTACCCAGAGAAGTTGGGGGGGCCCAGGGGCCTCTTTTCATTTTGGAATGTCTCATTTCATTTTAGTTCACGCTGATATAGCTTCCATAATTTTTAAGGGTTTCCCGTATATCAAATTACAGTCCACTGTGTTGGACAAAAGTCACACCCAGAAATATCTTTGAGAAGGATTGGCCCTTCTCTATTTCAGGCTGGCTGTCAGGTTGGCCTGGGACGCACCTTAAGATCTCAGAAGGCCCTTCATCTAGCTAAGAGACTCTAGGAGGCAGGCCCTCAGATCTTTGGGGTTTTTTGTTCTTACTTTCTTGATATATATCCTGAGGCCGTTTATACTGGCAGACCCCAATTCTGGTCTTTGCCCAGAGATTATGAGGCTGTTTTTCACTGTCAGAATTTTTGTTGAGAAGGACTGCAGATGATAAGCAGTTTTACTGTTGGACCTATAAAGTTCTAGATTCTTCAAATTTCCTCTAATTTCTGTTTAAAAACCAGTTTCTTCTTAGCTTATCTTGTTTCTCCCCTACTTTAGCACATGCAGCTAAATGAGGCCAGTTGTACTTTTAACTTTCTTCCTGGTATCTCTTCAACCTGACCCACGGGTTATCAGGTACTCGTTCTTCTGTGCACATGACCACAAACACGTTTCACCCATTTTGTCGATACCCAACTCCTGTCCTTTTCTCCCCACTCTTCAATGGCAATTTTCTCGCTGTCCTTCTAGCTCCTATGAGCAGTTTGCTTGATGCCAGCCTACAATGCCCACTCCCAAAGCCAATGCCATATGTTTTAGGTTTTTGTTTTGGCACCACCCATTTCTGGATACTGATTTTGTATTGCTCATTGCATAATGAACCACCCTCAATCTTAGTGGCTTCAAATAGCAACACATCCCCCTCCCTGATACGCAGTTTGGGTTCTCCTTGGTGAGAACAGCTTATCTCCCCTCCACATGGTGTCTTTATGTGGCTGGCTTGGGCTTCCTCACAGCATGGTGTCCCGTGGTTGTCTGGCTTCTGACATAGCTGCTGGCTACCCCCCCCCCNGCCCCCCCCCCCCCCCCCCCGCAAAAAAAAAAAGTGGAAAGCAGGAGCAGCCAGGCCTTCTTAGGGCCTGGGTTTCAGACATCCCAGAGTGATGCACCAGTCGCATTCTGTGTGTCAAAGGGAATTTGAGGCGGTCTCAAATCCACTGCACTAGGGTAATTTCTAGGTGTTTCTGGTTTAGGTAACTGGTAGATTATGATACTATTCACTTGGATCAAGTTTTCTGGAAAATGTCATGGTTTACAATGGGTATGCTTCAAAGAAAGCAAGTCCAAATTTCAAAGAGACCAAGTCCAAAAGAAAAGAAAAGGAAAGGAAACTGGTCCTGCCTTACTCTCCCTGCCCCTCCCCACAGTAGGGTCTCTGACGATGTTCACCTCTTGTACTTGTTGCAGTTTTCTCTCCTGTTACTGGCAGACAGCATCTCTTCACATGTGTGTGTCTGCTATGCTACCTTTGGCCATATCTCTTCTTCCTTTTCTATTTTCTCTACTTTTTTACTTAATGTTGTTAACATTGATAATTACATTGTGAAGTGCTTCTATTTCATTTCATGCTCATAGGTTGATTTTAAAATGTGACCATTTAAAATTTTAAGTTCCTACCAATTTTTAAGTCCCTCCAATGGTTTTTTTTTTTTTTTTCCTTCTCTGCCTTAATCCTATCCTTAAATTCTTCTTCTATCTCAGGCATACTAACTAATCTTGACGGCCTCTGGTTTCCTGGAAACCCTTCAGCTCGAGCCTCTGTTAACCTGTTTCAGCTGGGCCCCATGGTGCTATGGTCCGTGGCACAGCAGTCCAGGGTGGATTCACTATTTCCTCCATCTCATGACTTCCTGTTTCTTATTTTACCTTGTTTTGCTCAAGTATATCTTTAAATAACTTCTCCAAAATCCTTATATGGGTGAATCTTCTAAATCTTTTCTTATCTGAAAATGTGTCTATTCTATGACCACAATTTTTTAAAAACATTGTAGGAAAAGAAATACATAAGTATTCAGAACATTGTCTCTTAATTATGTCATGAATGCATGAAAGGGATGTGATAACTTGTTTTTAGTTTTTTTCCCCCCTAAATCTATGTTATGATCTCCCATTTGTCTGTTCCATGATTCTTTAATTTTTTCTTTTTGGTATTTATAATTTTGAGTTGTAGAAATTGCCATCAGATATTAGTTATTGGGTTTATTTACTGATAATTACATTAGATGACAAACTTGTGAAATTTTCCCTAAATGGAAATTGTTATTGTGAAACAAATTGGTAGTCCTCTTCTAGAAAAGGGAAAAAGCACAAAACTGTTTGGAGTATCCTCATTTAGTTTTTGTTTAAGATTCTCTTTGCTCTTTTCCTGGTGAGACATGGTCAGGTTGCTAAGACTTGTTTCAGGAAGGTTTTTCTGTGCAGGTGAATTTGAGCTTTATCTTTTAGAAACACAGTCAGTAAGAGCAGTGGTGCTCGTAGGTCAGTTCTATCACACCTCCTTTGAAACAGCTGTTGAGATAATAAAGGGTTGAGCTATAAACTCCATTAACAGTAGTCATGCCTGGAAGAAAAATGTGCTTTATTATTTTAGTATAATGAATGACATTGTCTGTGAGGCTTTACTGAGTTTTTTTGTGCACCTCTGAAGTTGTGAGATTTGACACTGGTGATTTTTAATGAAGGAAACTGGATTAAGCATTCACCTTTTACATAAATTATAAGCACGTGAAATAACTCTGTGGAAAACATTGCTTGGGAACAGGAACTACATTAATAGCAGGTCATGAGACCGGCGAGGTGCTCTGTCGGGAAGTCTAGTCAGTGGGTTGCAAAAACATCTGATCCTGTATATAAATGAGGAGGCTTATATAAACCAACCAAGTAAAATGAAAAAAACACAAAAATTAACTGGTTCTGGAGCCGCAGTACATACCAACGTGTCATTTTTTTTTTTCTCTAGTGGGTTGTGAACTTCATAAACTGTTTATGGGTTTGCTTTATTTAGTAACTTATCAAGAGATACAAGAAATCTTTATAATTGGTCTTTGCTAGTATACAGATATTTTACTGTAATGTTGCAAGGATGCATTTCTTACTGTGTGACCTGTAAACTTCGTTACTTACTTACAAAAAAGTACGTAAAAAGGGTGTTTTAGTTTGAAGTCGGCTTTTTACACCTGATTCCTGTTGAGCTGCTCCAGAGTTAAGAGCCACGGCCTCTGTGCTGAGAAGTCCATGCGGAGCAGGAGCAGGAGATGTAGCCTTTCAGCTCTGATTTGCTGCTGAGTAGATACAAACCAGTAATGCACCTGCAGGGGTCCCATTTCTTGGAATTTCTACTTTTGTCCTTAAACTTGCTTCACAAACCTACTTTAACACTTAAAGGAATAGCAGTATTCTGTTCGGAAAGCATATTAAAATTTGATGAACTTATTATTTTTTTTTTAAAGATTGTATTTATTTATTCGACAGAGAGAGAGACTGCCAGCGAGAGAGGGAACACAAGCAGGGGGAGTGGGAGAGGAAGAAGCAGGCTCATAGCAGAGGAGCCTGATGTGGGGCTCGATCCCATAACGCCGGGATCACGCCCTGAGCCGAAGGCAGACTCTTAAGCGCTGTGCCACCCAGGAGCCCCGATGAACTTATTTTTTAATTCACACACTTCTGTGTGCAAACTCAGTGCATTTAGTGCCTACACTCTGTCAATGTGTACTTGGTAATTTCTATACTGGATGTGATCTTTTCGAAGGCAGTGGTTTCTCCCCCGTACTGCCACATCTAGCAAGGGCTTTGCACATATAATTGCTCAGTAAATGTTTGTTGGATGGAATCAGTTGGATATGGTCCCGTTCCTATTGTTGTTTCCCTTTAATTCAGTAAACTAACTCAGCTTCTAGGCAAGTAGAAGGTTCTTATTTATACCATTTAAAGACTTTACCCAAGAATGTATAACCTACAAATTTCTGTTCCCTCTTTGTATCAAAAGGTTCATTGTAATATTTGATTTCATGTTTCCAAGATGTTTTTCAGACTTAGAAATTAACAATACCCACCCTACCCCCCACACCCCTCAAATCATCAAACCACTGCCAACAACACAACTTGACAACCTTTTCACAAAGGGATAACTTTGGGAGTAAGGACTGGGACAGGTCTGGGTCACCCCAGTCTGCTGTGTTGTTGCACTGGAAGTCTGCTCTTTGTAGACATGGCCCGTGTAGAGCAAGCCAAGTGGCCAGTAGTGGGTAGTAATTACCTGGTAGATCTAGTAGAGCAAAGGCTATCTATTGATTCATACTTTTAAAATGTTTGAAACAGGGCCTGACACACAATAAACCCTATATAATATTTGTTACTTAAATATTAAAAGCCTAGAAACTATTAATTGTTATAGTAAAAAAGGTGGTTCAGTGGAACATTACAGAGACCAACGCAGTAGACTGGAGGTCAAAAGCCAGAGGCAGGTGTCTGAGCAGTGTCTGGGAAGTGGCTATCCACTGAATGTCCAGAGCTTGGCAGCAAAGGGAAGTAAAACCAAGACTGAGTAGTAACATCAAACAAAGGCTCTGTGTATGTGTTTTTTTTTTAAATTTAAATTTTATGTATTCTATGATTACAAAAGAGATGAAGGCCGCAGGGAAGCAATGACTGGAAGTCTTAAAGAAGAGGATGTATCGTAAAATTTGGGAATCCCAGTGAAGTAGAAATGGATTAGGGGCACAGTAAAAATGAAGGATTAACTCTAGAGAAGGGGAGAGAGATGTCTTTGGTAGCTAGAGGAACGTATGAGAAGATAAATGTAAGGACAGTGAGATATTGAAGTGGAATAGAAGCACATCTAAGAATTTATGCCAGGTGGTCTCATAAGTACCATTAAATTAAAAATGGATTGTCTGCTGCAGGGAATCTTCTCGTCTGTCTTTAGGTTAAGACTGCCAGAAGAATTAATGCAACTGGAGGAAATGATCAACTGAGGGTTGTGATGGAGAATGAATTTTCGTGATGAAGTAGAAATAAAATGTGAAGAAGGATATGGTGATATTTATGATCCTATTTGTTTTTTTTTTTTTAAAGATCTTATTTATTTATTTGACAGAGAGAGACAGCCAGCGAGAGAGGGAACAGAAGCAGGGGGAGTGGGGGAGGAAGAAGCAGGCTCATAGCACAGGAGCCTGATGTGGGGCTCGATCCCAGAACGCTGGGACCACGCCCTGAGCCGAAGGCAGACGCTTAACCGCTGTGCCACCCAGGCGCCCCTATGATCCTATTCGGAACATACCATTTGAATTTTTAAATATGGCAGTTTTTGTGGTCATTAGGTGTGCATTTTAAAATACGGTCTTAAAATTCTAATTTGTTGAAAATCCTTGGCAAAAAAAAAAAAGGAAAATCTTTGGTTTCATGGGACTTCTATTTTGGTGTGGAAAGGTAGATACAAATACAACAGTAAAACAAAACTAAGAAGCAAAATATATAGTATGTTAAATAGCAATACTAGATAAGGAGAAAAATTATGTAGGATGGGGGTGGGGAGGAAGGAATGGAGAACGGAGAGAGCGTGAGAGAGAATTAATTTCAGGGAGTGTGGCCAATGAAATTCTCACTGAGAAGACGACTGCTGAGGGTTGATCTAAAATAGGTGTGGGAGAGGGGCAGGCATTTCTTAGACCTGAGGAGGAAGCCTACTGGTCTGTTGAAGGTGCCTTAAGGAGGCCATTTGGCTGGAGCCGACTGAATAAGGGGGAGTGGTAGGAGATGAGCTCAGAGGGGAGCAGGAATCAGGTAGTGTAGCGTCTTGCAGGCTTCAAGACCAGGTGAAATTACTAAGTGGAGTGGGTGTAGGCAGAAAAGAGAACAGGGCCAGTCACGGAGCCCTCAGTAGCTCCAAGGTTTAGAGCTGTGGGAGATAAGAAGAAATCAGCAAAGGAGACTGCAAAAGGAGAGCCAGGGAAGTAGGGAAACAAGGACAGTGTGGTGTCTGGAAGCCAAAGGAAGAAAGCATTCCAAAAGGGAAAACATGACCAGGAGTCTTGAAGGAGAAGGACTGAGAATTAAACTATTGGATTCAGCAACGTGGCAGCCACAGTGTTCTGAGGGGATGATGGGAGCAGTTGCCAAACTGATGTGAGTTCAAGAAAGAAAGGGAGAAGAGGTAATAGAGGGTGAGTGCCGGCAACTCTTCCAAGGAGTTCAGGTATGACTGGAGGAGAGAATTAGCGTTGATAGCTAGAGAACTAGGATCAAAAGAATTCTTTTGGGATGAGAGAAGAAAAAAGCATGTTTGCAAACCAATAAGGAAGATAAAGTGGGGAAGGAAAAATTGATACAGGAGAGAGGGGGGAGAATTGTTACAGCACTGTCCGTAAGTAAGAGGTAATGGCATCTTGAAGTTCAAGGTGTGTGTGTGTGTTGGGGGAGGGTGGCTTTAGCTAAATCTCTTTGAAGTTCACATGCAGCATCCTTAAGCCTTCACTCCAAGCCTTGAGGGATTACTGTTGGTAAGGCATAATGTTAGAGTTAGATTCTAGTTCACGTTCATTGATTACATTTTAACTTTGGGACATTGGTAAATGAGATGGAAATCCCAAAGGTGAATGCAGATTGCTGAAGATGGCAGGAAAAGAGTCCCCTAGTGCCAGAAGTGGGTAGCATCTTACAAACATTCTTGATCCCTGGTGCTGAGTGCGTGAGAGAAAGCCCTGTTTCAGCTGATTCCACATTCTGATCTCTCTGGACATAGACTTGTTTTTCTCGTCTCCTGGATACGGAACCTTCTGACCATTGAGACTTGCCATTTAATCTCTGTTTGGACCTTTTCATTTTAAGTTTTTGGGTTAATCACCCGTGTTCTGGATTTATTCCTTTTGTGACTTCTGGGACCCCAGATTTCTGATTTGCTGATAATTTTCCACAGTCTTCTGTTTCAATTTGTTAATTTGCGGACCTTTTCTGCTCACATTTTCTGCTGTCCCTTATTTTCTTCTGACTCACAATTGTCTTGATGCCTGGAATTGGTATTTGGTTAGTCAATCAGACTATAACATAATTGGATTTTTAAAATTGGGTTTATAAATTATAATACTTGTTATTCCTGAATTGCTTAAATGATTTCTTAAAATTATGGAATAAATTTGTCTATTTTTTTATTCTATAGTATTTATTTAGTTTGCTTAACTGTGTCTCATTATCTACAATATTGAAAAAATGAAAACCATCAACTAACTAGAATTTAAGTATAAAAAATAAATAAAAAATAAAATAGCTATGATAAAGAAAAAAAATGAAAACCAACTCTGGAAATACAATAGTAAAATAAAACTAAGCTTTTCTATGGATTAGTATGTTACAGACAGTACTTTTTTCTGAAGAAGCAAAAAAGAAAGAAAATCCCGATAGTAGCCTCTGAAATTAATGGAAGTACATAGGAAAGAGATGTGGTTGTGACTTAAATATGAAACATAAATACTATGATTAATGCTTCTGTCTTTTTTTTCTATTTTTTTTTTAAGATTTTATTTATTTATTTGACAGAGATAGAGACAGCCAGCAAGAGAGGGAACACAAGCAGGGGGAGTGGGAGAGGAAGAAGCAGGCTCATAGCATAGGAGCCTGATGTGGGGCTCGATCCCATAACGCTGAGATCATGCCCTGAGCCGAAGGCAGACGCTTAACCGCTGTGCCACCCAGGCGCCCCCTTCTGTCTTTTTTTTCTAAAACCCTTTCAAGGTTATTTATAATTCATTTTGGGCTCAGGGTAGATAACTGACAGAAGCAGGTCCAGGCTGTGGGGGGAATATTCGTGGCAATCTCTCATATGGTTCTAGTTGTCATAAAGATAGTATTCGAATAAGCATATCACTGCCCTCTTTTAAGTTAGAGGAGAGTCTGCCATATTGCAGTCTGTCAACTAAAAAAAAAAAAAAAAAAAAAAAAAAAAGCCAAAATATTTGAACCAAGAATAGATGGTAAGCAACAATGGCTACCATTTGGTGAGCACTTGTTATGCACCAAGCATATATACTCTCTAATCCTTATAACAGTCATTTGAATAGGTGTCATTAAACCATTTTATACATGAAAGAAACCTACATTTGTAGAGAAGTTAATTACAAATTTGAATAAGGCTATACAGCCAGTAAATTGGAGAGCAGATATTGGAGCCTGTTTGAAAAATTTTGGGAGGCATTGTATTTTGATTATGACTTATATATCCATAAGTTTAGTAGGTAATTGAATGAAGTGGAGATTAGACCAATGTTAAAGTACTTTATTACTGTGGGCATGGTGGAATACTCCATTACCACGGTTCTCAGATGTGCTTGCAGAACTGTGAGGCTCCCTGGGATACTTTCAGTGGGTCATCCAACTATTTTCTTCATAATGTGAAGACGTTATATTCTCACTATGTTGACATTTGCACATCTGGTTCCAAAGCAGTGGTAGATGAAACTGCTCGTGCCTTACTATGAATCAATGTACTGGCACCAAACTCTTTCTTTCTTTCTTTCTTTCTTTCTTTCTTTCTTTCTTTCTTTCTTTCTTTCTTTCTTTCTTTCAAGATTTTATTTATTTATTTTTGCGAAGAGGGGGAGAAGGAGAGCAGGAGTGTGGAAGAGGGGCAGAGGGAGAAGCAGACTCCCTGCTGAGCAGGGAGCCCAATATGGGGTTCGATCCCAGGACCCTGGGATCATCACCTGAGTCAAAGGCAGACGCTTAACCAACTGAGCCACCCAGACGCCCTACTGGCACCAAACACTACTGGTGGTCACTGTCTTCTTCATCACTAAGAGTTCACAGCTAAAAACAAAAACAAATTCTATACCTATACTATCTAACTACATGTGTACATGAGATGTCTAGAGGGGTGTTCGTTAAAATTTCAATAGTGGTAATCTCTGCATGAGTATTTTCTTGTTTGTAGTTGTCTTCATGACTTTATTCTTTTATAGCGAGGCTGTATTTTTAAAGAAAACAGAACAACATAAAAACCATATTATTTTATAGCATGTCATTTTTATAAAAACATGAAACTATGTAAGAAGCATATAATGTGTTCTTAAAAACTATTCTTATAGTGCATTCTTTTTTAGAGATGCTAAATGATAGTTATGATTTGTGATCTAAATTTAGTGCCAAACACTTTAATGTGGTCATTCAATCCTACCTGTTTAAGAAGGTGTAACTCGTACCTTGACCGAGTAGATATTGGTATTAGACATTTGATAATTCAGCCATACATGGACAGGTTTACTAATCCTTTTGTTTTCTTTCTGGTATTTATGCCATAAGCCTTGGAAGATGGAATTACAGTGATGTTTATAAAAGTACTGTAAATTGTTTAAGATCATCACAGGACATGGTGGCTTTAGGGTAGACGCAGTTAATCACAAGCCAGCACTGTCACAGATGCGACAGTTTTGATGTCTCGTTTTTAGTATAATCCCACAGTCTTTGATCTCATCCTTCTTGCGATATTGAAAATTGTCATCCTCACTTTCTTGATTCAGTTAAGATGATTTAGTGAGTGGGTTAAGTAAATCTGCAAAATCTAGGGCAGTTTCTTATCAGTAAAATGAGGATAATAATAGAATTATCTCAAAGGATGGTTCTGAGGATTAAAGGAGATAAAATATATAAAGCATTTAGAACAGTACCTGGCATATAACAAATACTTGATAAATGTTAGCTATTTTTAACTAGAAAGTGCACCAAGTATAACTCCATAGCAAATATTATCTATAAAGAGCTAACTTTCCTGAATAGTCAGTTACAAATTTTTCATGTACTTAAATTAGCAGCGGTCATGCAAAGGCTGTTATCAGCTCTTCTTTTTAGAGTGGGCACCTGCTTTTCTGGTGGCCTTCATAATTTGATTAAAACTGGTTTCCCAAGTGAAAGCACTCGGGTTCAGGCAAGAACCTGTTTGGTTTTCTCATTTAGGAAGGTGAGCAGACTCACCATTTTCTTGATTATTTGTTTGCTTATTCATTCATTCACTCATTCATTTTGCAAACATATATTAAGTGTGAGCTATATGTAGTAAGCCTCCTGCTGGGGATAGAGAAAGGTGTGAGACACAGCTGTGGGAGAGAGATGCTTTGGGGTGGCTAAATATAGCACGGTAAGTGCTCTTCCAGGGAAGCCCTGAGTGCCAAGGGTGATTTGGAGGGGTGTGTTGCTGCTACTGGGCTCTAGGGTCAAGCACCAGTTGGAAAGGGCGAGGGAGGGAAGTTTTTCTGAGGGGAATTGTGTTAGCCAGGGGAAACTATGGGCAAAAGGGCTCCTAGGCTGAAGAGCAGAGTGGCTTTTTTCTTCTACCCTGTTCCGTGTTCTCTCAGCACCTCTTACCATCTGCTGATATGCCCTAGAGGCAGTGCATGGAGGATTTATTAGTGATTTTTTTGTTGTTGTTTTTCACATTCTATTCACTAGTCTAAAAGACAGCATATGTGTTTATCCAGTATTTATAGGTCACCAAAATTTTTAGGAATATTTAATAGCGGCAAAGAGATTTCAGAACATTTTAATGTAGGTTCTTTTAACCATACTGGAATGTGTTTTTAAATTTAAACATTATTTTTGTTTGTTTACTTCAGAAATGTTGAAGGAATACTCTTCCTTAAATTCTTTTTTCTGAATCAACCCACAAACTTGTAGATGAATCATAAGAAAGCCACTTAACAGGTATCTGTATAAAGAAGTCTTTTATTGTAATTGAATTTTCAAATCTTTGGGCCCATATTTGCATCTTTTGCAATGGGTTTTTGTTCCTGGTTTTCTGTTTTTGTTTATGTTTTGTTATCAGTATTTTTTTTCTTTATCTTTTCATTGTGCCAAATTGAAGTCGAGTATTTGAGACACTGGAAAGTTACTGTCAGGTTGATTTGATGCAATGCTTCTGGGCTGTGCAGAAAGGAGTATGTTAGTTCACTGGTGATAACTTTAGAAATGGTTTAAATGATGGAGAGCAGTAGATTAGAAAGAATAGTTCAGGGAAGCTGACAGACTGTGTGCCCAGGAAATACATAATGAGATGAGAGAGAGTACTAGGCAAGGAATTTAGAATCTTAGACACAAGACAAGAAGATGGATTATATACAAGTCAGAATATAATAAGTACCACGAGGATAAAAACAACGTTTTAGCAGTTCATTTGATAAATATTTATTTAGTGCTTACTGTATGGTATGGGTGGGAGTGAGATCATTTCTACTTAAAGAATTCAGAATAGGGTTTGCATAGAGTTCATTTCAGTTAACTTGACCTTGAGGGATACGTAGGGAATAGAATTAGAATTCTAATTTCTAAAGCAACGCTGTTCAGTTAAAATATAATGTGAGCCATATATGTAACTTAAAACATTCTAGTAACTATATGAAAAGCAAAAAGAAACAGGTGAAATTAATTCTAGTATACTTTACTTAACCCATGTCCAAAATATTATAATTTAAACATGTAATCAGAATAAAAAATTATTAATGAGATATTTATTACATTTTGGTAGAAAGTCCTTGAGATTCACTAGGTATGTTACATTTCCAGCACATCTCAACTCAGAAGCTAAATTTGCACTGGAAGTATTGGATCTATATTTAGAGTTCATTAAACTTAACATTTGAGAAAGAAGATTGACATACACAATTTGTTCCAATCATACTTCAAAGTTTTCTAGTACCTGAATAGGGAATCTGTTTTAAAATTTGCATGTCAATTAATTAAAATTACTTGAAATTAAAAATTTTTTTCCTTGGTCGTACTAGGCTTGTTTCCAGTGCACAGTAGCCACTTATGACTAGGAAGTAACCAGTTGGGACTAGATGGTTCTAAATGATTGAAAAGAATGCTTTTGTGGGTAGATCAGCACATGCAGAGACCTCTCCTTTTGCGGGGTTGGAAAACAAAGTACGAAAACAAATGGCATAGCAGTTATTCTTGTAGGACTTCAGCTCTCGTAAATGCTGTATTTCCCAGGGACAACGTGGGGCATATTTGACATGGAGCTGCCTCGCTCTGTCTGAAGCAGATGGTGCTCCACTCCACCCTGGGAGGAGTTTTTGATAATTAGCAGCTGGGGAGGAGCAGGAGGACCCTACTGTGTTACAATGAAGGTATAACGTTCACACTTTAAATCAGCCACAGATGTTTATATTATACCTACGCTCTACTGCTTATGAAGTCAGACGTCTAAATATATACTCCAAAAGATTAAAACGAAAAGTTACAGACAACACAGTTAACTCCCAGCTGCTCAGTAAATTCTTGTAACGTGATAAATGCTGGCTTAAAAGGTGACTGTTCCCTGTGCTTGTCATACTGGAATGAGTTGACTATATTTTCCAAGATAAAACATAATTAAGAATTAAATTTATGTTAATTGTATTTATTAATTGGTCTAGGATTGCTTTGTGTTTGCACCAGAAGAGTACATGCAGGAGCCTATCACAGTTTGAAATTGGTTTTAGGTGGTCATTTGTGGATTGCTGTCCCATTACTATCTCTACAGACCTATAAAAGTTTACATAAAGAACACCAGACTAACATGACTCTATTCAGAAAAAATGCTTATAAATTTCAGTGATGACTGTAGATGTAGCTTCCTGATACAATTATCGGAAGTGCTTTATTATCTTTGAGTGAGAAGCTATAGTCCTATGACTGTCCTTGAGGGTTGATCAGAAGGTTTTTGGTTTCTTCAATTTGGGAAAGTTTCAGAACAATTAGATCAGTCTCACTTTTTTTTTTTTTGTAAGATTTTTATTTATTTATTTGAGAGAGAGAGCACACACCAGCAGGGAGAGGGGCAGAGGGAGAAACAGACTCCCTGCTGAGCGGGGAGCCCAATGTGAGGCTTGATCCCAGGACCCCAGGATCACGACCTAAGCCAAAGGCAGACGCTTAACCGATTGAGCCACCCAGGCACCCTAGATCAGTCTTATCTTTATTAAGTGCATTATTTCTGCAGCTTTGACATGAGCCCTTTCTTTTCAGAATGATTGCATGATTTAAATACTCTGACATATCTGTCCCTAGTTTTTCTTTGTTGAAGAGCTCTGACTGACGCTTTTTCTCTGATGGATCATTGACAATTATGGCAGGAATCCAAGTTGTTCCTGATGTTTGTTCTCCCTTAGTAATGGAATTCTACTCTAGGTAATGGCCATTCAGAGTCAGGATGACAGTTCTTAGCCTCTCTTGCTGCTAGGAATTACTCTAGTTTCTACCAGTAGGATGCAAGTAGGATTTTTGTGTGGCAGCTTTTTAAAGAAAGTGTTCTTTATTTGTGTGTATGTATGTGTTGTGAGGGCCGTGCCCCTTGCTTTCTTTTTCTCCTCATTCATTCTTTCTTCATGTCCTGCTGCCTGGGATTCATTTGCCACTATTTGGACCATGGGGTCAAGGCCCCTCAAATTCAGAACAAGCAGATAGAAGGAACCTGCATTTTTGATATTTAATGACGTGATGAAGTACCGAAACAAGCCCATACTATACATGGGACTTTAATGTGAGAGGCCCTGCACTGTGGTCTACGCTATGGGGGATGGAGAGATTGGGCTGGGGGAGGGTGCAAGGATCAGCAGCATCCTCTGGAACCACTTGTCTTAAGGTTGTTGCTATTTAGATAAAACAGTGCCTAGTTCAGCTGATAAATCATTCATAAATGATTTATGGTAAGAATCATCCTTTTTTAAAAAAGATTTTTAAAAAAATATTTATTTATTTGACAGAGAAAGAGAGAGAACGCACTCACAAGCAGGGAGAGCAGCAGGCAGAGGGAGAGGGAGAAGCACGCTCCTTGCAGAGCAGGGAGCCTGATGTGGGGCTCAAATCCAGGACTCTGGGATCGTGACCTGAGCCACCCAGGCGCCCCTCATCTTTTCCTTTCTTGAAAGTAGTCCATGTATAAAAAAAACAAAGATCACTAGTTTGCTTTAAATTTGCTTTCTGACTTTGAAGTTGTGAATTTTGGCAAGACACAGCTCAGATCTTATTTTTGGAATTTTTATGAAAATGAATTCTGGCCACATTATCATACTATACAGGCAAATTATTAGTAGCCATTGAACAGATTTCCTGAATTTCTTTTATCTTCAATCATGTTGATTGTAATGTCAGCACTGAAGCATTGGCTGTAATTATGAATTCATTTAATAGAGAGGTGGAATATCATTTTGAGTATTAGAAAATGAAGGCCATTATATTATGAAAAATGTTTCAGTGTCACATACTCTATTTAAAATTCTGAAGTGAGAGTTTTCTTTAAAGAATTAAAATTTGGCAGTTAAATGTTTGACATACATGAAATTTGATAAGTAAAAATACTTTTTTTGGTGAGAGGTGGGGGAACTTTGATATATTGTGTTACCAAAATTTACTTGAAATCTTAACAAAATCATGGAAGATCAATTAATTGAAAGGTAGTGGTGTCATGTGATTGAGTCGTGTTGAAGGGGATAGGAGATCTCTGTCTACAGGGCATGTTTTAGGGCAAAGGCTAGTTATGACAGGGCACTCTTCCAGGTGGCTTTTAGGCAACATGGTGACATTTGGGAGACTTCAAAGGTAGAGATTTATTGCTTTGGAAGTACTATATTTTTGAATCTGGTTTCAACCAAATGTCCGTGAGGTGCACAGAAGGAATATTTTCTTCAGGACTCAAACGCTCAAACTTCCTATTGTTTTCTGCAGTCAATCAAAAATGGGATTGAGTCACCTAAGTCATCATATGCTGTTCCTTTGGTATCATTTAGCCAGTCCACACAAGGCACATGGGGTGGGGGTGGGAAGGGGGTCTTTGATATTTAATGAACAAAGAAGAATATCTTTAAAAAAGCTAACATGAGCTCTGGAAAAAAGTATTTTTTTAAAAAAGATTTTATTTATTTATTTGACAGAGAGAGAGACAGCCAGCGGGAGAGGGAACACAGGCAGGGGGAATGGGAGAAGGAGAAGCAGGCTCCCAGCAGAGGAGCCTGATGTGGGGCTCGATCCCAGGACTCTGGGATCACGCCCTGAGCCGAAGGCAGACGCCTAACGACTGAGCCACCCAGGCGCCCCTGGAAAAAAGTATTTTCTGATCAGAAAATTTTCTAGGTGATGTTCACCATAGTTACAAATAAGAAGAAAGAATGAGGGCCAGAAATGCAAGTCTTGCTGTAAGATTTTATCGCACATGCTAATTTTTTTCATTGTACTAGGAGCAACTGTATCAGGCACACTCCTTTATGACTTATGTTGTTTACAGGAGTTGAAATCTACTCTGGGGTTGGACACAGCGCAGTCTAGAGCTCCAATATGAATAGTCACTGTGTGGAGACCGTACCTTTCTTTCACCCACGGAAGTGCTAGTCAAGGTTAGGGATTAGGCTTCTGATTGCTTGCTAGTGCCCTTCTTTCCAGCCTAATATTGGAAAGAAGTGAATGTATATTTTCCTTTTTATCGTAGAGTGGCCAGCAGTTGGGACTTTCTTCTTTGAAGAAGGGAGACCTATGCACATTTAGTAGTTAACGTGTGCAGATAACTGATGACTCTGAAAAAAAGTTCAAGGATGTCATATTATTTTCATTTGCAAGGCGAAAAATTCTGTTGTGGTGGTATAAATATCTGAAGCCATACAGAATGCCAAGACAAAAATAGGTTTCTGAGAAAGGCATGGTGTTTTTTTTTTTTCTTCCTGATAATATTACAGCTTTATCTACTGATCTCAGCCAGAGCTTGTCTGTCCAGTTCCCTCTGGGTTTAGCCTTCGCTCCCTTCCCTCTTTTTCCCAGGACCATTCTATTTCCCAACTAAGCCTTGCTCAAAAAGTCTTCCCCTCATTAGTTCAGACATTTCATAAGTTAAAACTACTAAGTGTCCAGTTTTAGCATTTTGTTTAGATGGCTTTGTACTTTCATATATCATGATAATGGACCAAGACCTATCTTTCTTACTATGTTTATTGTGTTCTGTTCGAAAATATTTAACAGAGTCAACGTTATCAAGTGCTGGTTTTGATATATTCTAGTTTTTTTCAGTCTAACTTTATTTGAAGACTTATTAATTTTATTGCTAAACTTTCCAGTCAGTTAATATGTCAGTTAATTTATTTTCCAGTGTTTAATTTTATAAGTGAGAATGGGAGCAATAGTAATAATGTTTTACAAACAGTGGCATTTTTTTCAGTATTACAAAAGACAATTTTTTTTTTTCTTTTTTCCCTTAGGTAAACTAGTTCATGTAGGAAAGCTCCCTCTAGTGTTTCCTAGAGCAAATACAAATGGTATTGGACTATTTTTTTTTTTTTTTAGAAGACTAAATTTTTTAAAGCAATTTGGGGTTCAGAATAAAATTGAGAGGAAGGTACAGAGATTCTCCAGATACCCTAGCTACCCTCATTATCAGCGTGACTGATGAGAATTGTGTATTTGTTACCAAGGATGAACCTACATTGACAACATCGTGATCACTTAAAGTAAATGGTTTACTTTAGTCTTCATTCTTGGTGGGGTGCATTCTTTGGGTTCAAATTTATAATGACATATATCCATCATGATAACACCATACAGAGTATTTTCACTGCCCTAAAATTCTCTGCTCTGCCCAGTCACCCTACCTATGCCCTCCCACGCTTTCTTATTGTCTCCATAGTTTTGCCTTTTCCAGAATGTCATATAGTTGGAATCATACAGCATGTAGTCTTTTCAGATTGGTTTCTTTCACTTATTAATATGCCTTTAAGGTTCCTCCATGTCTTTTCATGGCTTAATAGCTCATTTCTTTTTGGCAATGAATAATGTTCCATTGTCTGGATGTACCACAATTTATCCATTCACATACTGAAGGGCATCTTGGTTGCTTCCAAGTTCAATTATGAATAAAGCGTCTATAAATATCAGTGCACAGGTTTTTGTGTGAATAGATGTTTTCAACTCCTTGGAGTAAATACTAAGGAGAGTGATTGCTATATAGTAGGATAAGAGTATGTTTAGTTTGTTAAAAACCAGTATTTTTAATTTTGTAAAAAAATCATCAAATTCTTCCAAAGTGGCTGTACCATTTTAAATTCTTACCATCAATGTACAAGCGTTTCTTTTGCACCAGCATTTGGTGTTCATATTGTTCCAGATTTTGGCCATTCTAATAGCTATGTAGTGGTATTTCATGGTTGTTTTAATTTGCATTTCCCTAGTGACATATGTGGAATATCTTTTGGTATGCTTATTAGCCATCTATTTATCTTTTTTGATGAGGTGTCTGTTAAGGTTTTTGGCCAATTTTTTTAATCAGGTTGTTTGTTTCTTATAGTTAAGTTTTAAGAGTTCTTTGTATATTTTGGATGATAGTCCTTTAGAAGAAGTGTCTTTGGCAAATATTTTCTCCCAGTCTATAGCTCTCCTAATAATGTGTTTGTAGAACAGAAGTTTTTAATTTTAATAAAATCTATCTTATTAATTATTTCTTTCATGGATCATGTCGTTCATGTCGTATCTAAAAAGGTATCACTATACCCAAGATCATCTAAATCTCCTATGCTATCTTGGAATTTTATGTGTTTGCATTTTGCATATAGGTATATAATCCATTTTGAGTTAATTGAGTTTGTGAAGGGTTTACTCTGTGTCTAGAGTTTTTTTGCATGTCCAGTTCCAGTACCATTTGTTAAAGAGACCATCTTTGCTCCATTGTACCGTCTTTACTACTTTGTCAGAGATCAGCTGACTATATTTATGTGGGTTTATTTCTACGCTGTCTATTCTGTCGCATTGATCTATTTGTCCATTCTCTCACTAACACCATACTGTCTTTATTACTGTAGTAATAAAGTAATACGGCAAGTCTTGAAGTTGGATAGTGTCAGTCTTCCAGTTTCGCTCTTCTCCTTCAGTATTGTCTTAGGCGTTCTGAGTTGTTTGCTTCTCCATATAAATTGTACAGTCAGTTTACAATCAGTTTACAATCAGTTTATCAATATCCATAAAATAAGTTTCTGGGATTTTGATTGGGGATTGAATTGAATCTATAGATCAAGGTGGGAAGAACTGACCTCTGGACAATATTGAGTTCTTCCTAATCATAAATATGGACTCTCTCCCCATTTATTTAGTTTTTCTTTCATTAGATTCATCAGGGTTTTGTGGTTTTTCCCATATAAAATTTGCACATATCTTGTTAGATTTATACCTATGTATTTAATTTTGGGGGGGATGTTAATGTAGATAGTATTTTGCTTTTAATTTCAAATTCCCCTTCTTCATTGCTGGCATATAGGAAAGCAAATGACTTTTGTATATTAACTTTATATCCTGTAACCTTGCTATAATCACTTATTCTGGGAGAGTGAGAGGTTTTTTTTTTTTTTTTTTTTCAGATTTTCTGCATTGACAATTATGTCATCTGAGGACAAAGACCGTTTTATTTCTTCCTACACAAAATTTATACCTTTTGTTTCCTTTTCTTCCCTATTGCATTAGCAAGGACTGATATTAAAAAGAGGAGTGGGAGGGACATCCTTGCCTTGTACTTGATCTTAGCGGGAATGTTTTCGGTTACTCCCCATTAACTATGATGTTAGGTTTCAGTTTTTTGTAGAAAGCCTTTATCAGGTTGAGAAAGTTCCCCTCTCTTACTATTTGCTGAGAGTTTTTATAATGAATAGGTGTTAAAGTTTGTCAAATGCTTTTTCTGCATCTATTAATATGATCATGTGATTTTCTTTTTTTAGTCTGCTGATATGATATATTTCTTTAATTGATTTTCAAATGTTGAACTAGTCTTTTTATACTTTTTGGGATTTGATTTGCTAATATTTTGTTAAGAATTTTTGCATCTGGGGGCGCCTGGGTGGCACAGCGGTTAAGTGTCTGCCTTCAGCTCAGGGCGTGATCCTGGCGTTCTGGGATCGAGCCCCACATCAGGCTCCTCTGACATGAGCCTGCTTCTTCCTCCCCCACTGCCCCTGCTTGTGTTCCCTCTCTCGCTGGCTGTCTCTATCTCTGTCAAATAAATAAATAAAATCTTTTAAAAAAAAAAAAGAATTTTTGCATCTGTGTTCAGGGGAGAAATTGGTTTGTAGTTTTTCTTTTCTTGTAACATCTTTGTCTGGTTCTGGTCTTAGGTTAATGCTGGCCTCATAGAATGACTTAGGAAGAATTTTCTCTGTTTCTTTCCTCTGAAAGAGATTGTAGAGAATTGGTATAATTTCTTTCTTAAATGTTTTATAGAATTCCCCAGTGAACCTATCTGGGCTTGATGTTCTCCTGTTTAGAAAATTATTAATCATTGATACAATTTCTTTAATAGAAATAGACCTATTTAGATCACCTATTCTTGTATGAGTTTTGTCATTCAAGGATTTGGTCTACTACATTTAAGATATCGAATTTATGAGAATGAAGGGATTCATAGTATTCTTTTATTATCCCTTTAATTTCCACGGGACCTGTAGGGATGTCCCTTCTTTTATTTCTGATAGTAATTTGTGTCCCCTCTTTTTCTTAGTTAGGCTGGCTAGAGGGTTATCAGTTTTGAATTGTATAAGTTGATCTCACGTAGAAAGTGATATGTTGTTGGGTAAAGGACTATGCTGCATTTGAAACTGTGAGTCTCATAGTGCCAGCTTAAAAAAATAAAAAACCTCTCTTCAGGGGTGCTTCTTATATGCCTCTATTGTATGTTATTACAGTTAAAAAAACAGAAAATTAACATTCTAGATTAAATATGTATAAGAAGTTTGACTTTCTTGTGTTAATGACTTTGCTTTTTTTCCCTTTTTGGTCATATTCATATAAATATCCATATGCAATAAAAGAAATATGGAATTATTTTTTTACAAGTGATACAAGTACTTTATAATCTGTATTACTCTTATTTAGTAAGGCATAGAATTATATTTCTTTTTCCAAAATGTATTTCTTATGTAAATATTACTTATATAGGATAGCTTCCAATCTCATCCTAGGCAGAAAAAGCAGTTTACCTACATGATTTCATTTCAGGGTACAAAATCTCTTCTAATTGCTGGCTCATTCCTGAATTTCACCTGATTACAGGTGTTCTCAAGTTCAGCCTTAGATTAAAATGCACATTTTCCCATGAAGGGGTTGTAGGGATCACATTCAACATCATCAGAGCATAGAAAGGGTAGCCTGAGAGGTCTAAAGATAATTTCACCTCACAATTTTGTCAGCCTTGAATTGCATCATTCAGTGTTCCATACTGTGCATATCTTCTTCCCCATCATCACTTCAGCTGATGGTCGTGCTTTCTATTTTACTTAGGAAATGAAAGTAATCAGAGGAGAAATTCTCCATGCCCCCCCCACCCCATCTTCCTGCATCTGTGCCTTTATATTTTGCCTTTCCCTTTGAGGTGCACTGTCCATGTCCCTGGGTCAGTTCAGACCCTTCCAGTGTGCTCTAGATGCTGCCTCCTCTTGCCTACTTAAGGACATTGCCAGCAATTCTTCTTCCTCCAGACCATCAGTTTCCCATTCATTACTGGATATTCTCTGTTGGAGCTGTCATTTCGTACATCTATGAAAGAACCCCCTTTTGACTCACTTGTTGTACCTGCAGCTGCTGCCCTAATAGGTTTCCCGCACCTAGTGTTTTGGATTCTGTGCCTGGAATTTTCTTTGGAACCTACTCCAATAAGAACTTTGCCCTCTGAGTTTGAGAAGTTCTTTGTAGATCTTGGATACTAGTCTTTTATCTGTAGTTGTCATTTGCAAATATATTCTCCCATTCCGTGGGCTGCCTCTTAGTTTTTTTGACTGTTTCCTTGGCTGTGCAGAAGTTTTTTATCTTGATGAAGTCCCACAAGTTCATTTTTTCTTTTGTTTCTCTTGCCTTTGGAGATGTGTCATGAAAAAGTTGCTGTGGCCGATGTCAAAGAGGTTGTAGCCTATGTTCTTTTCTATGATATTGATGGATTCCTGTCTCACATCGAGGTCTTTCATCCATTTGGAGTTTATCTTTGTGTATGGTGTGAGAGAGTGGTTAAGTTTCATTCTTTTGTATGTAGCTGTCCAGTTTTTCCAGCACCATTTATTGAAGAGACTGTCTTTTTTCCACTGGATGTTTTTTCCTTCTTTGTCAAAGATTAGTTGCCCAAAGAGCCGAGGGTCCATTTCTGGAGTCTCTACTCTGTTCCACTGGTCTACGTGTCTGTTTTTGTGCCAGTACTATGCTGTCTTGGTGATCACAGCTTTGTAGTATAGCTTGAAATCCGGCATCTGTGATGCCCCCATCTTTGTTTTCTTTTTCAACAATTCCTTGGCGATTCGGGGCCTTTTCTGGTTCCATACAAATTTAAGAGGTGTTTATTCCAGTTCTTTGAAAAATGTCATTGGTATTTTGATTGGAATGGCATCGAAAGTGTAGATTGCTCTGGATAGCATAGACATTTCAACTATGTTAATTCTTCCGCATGAGCATGGAATATTTTTCCATCTTTTTGTGTCTTCTTCAATGTCTTTCAAGAGTGATTTGTAGTTTCTAGAATATAGATCCTTTACGTTTCTGGTTAAGTTAATTCCAAGATAACGTATGATTTTTGGTGCTATTGTAAATGGAATGGATTCCCTAATTTCTCTTTCTTCAGTCTCATTGTTCGTGTATAGAAATGCAACTGATTTCTGAGCATTGATTTTGTATCCTGCCACATTACTGAATAATCAAATCAANATCATAAAATGGGCAGAAGATATGAACAGACACTTTTCCAATGAAGACATACAAATGGCTAACAGACACATGAAAAAATGTTCAAAATCATTAGCCATCAGGGAAATTCAAATCAAAACCACGTTGAGATACCACCTTACGCCAGTTAGAATGGCAAAAATGGACAAGGCAGGAAATAACAAATGTTGGAGAGGATGTGGAGAAAGGGGATCCCTCTTAAAATGTTGGTGGGAATGCAAGTTGGTACAGCCACTTTGGAAAACAGTGTGGAGGTCCCATAAAAAGTTAAAAATTGAGCTACCCTATGATCCAGCAATTGCACTACTGGGTTTTTGCTCCAAAGATACAGACGTAGTGAAGAGAAGGGCCATATGCACCCCAATGTTCATAGCAGCATTGTCCACAATAGCTAAATCGTGGAAAGAGCCGAGATGCCCTTCCACAGATGACTGGATTAAGAAGATGTGGTCCGTATATACAATGGAATATTACTCAGCCATCGGTATGAACGATTACACAACATTTGCAGCAACATGGACAGGAGTGGAGGAGATTATGCTAAGTAAAATAAGTCAAGCAGAGAAAGACAATTAATATGGTTTCACTCATTTATGGAACGTAAGAAATAGGAAGATCGGTAGGAGAAGGAAGGGAAGAATGAAGGGGGGGTAAACCGAAGGGGGAATGAACCATGAGACACTGTGGACTCTGGGAAACAAACTGAGGGCTTCAGAGGGGAGGGTGGTGGGGGATTGGGATAGGCCGGTGATGGGTAGTAAGGAGGGCACGTATTGCATGGTGCACTGGGTATTATACACAAGTAATGAATCATGGAGCTTTACATAAAAAACTGGGGATGTACTGTATGGTGACTAATATAACAAAATAAAAATTATTATAACACACACACACACAAAAGAACTTTGCCCTCTGTCCCCCCCGAACTTTTATTGTCAAAGTCACCAATCCTCTTAATGTTGCTTACTCTCTCCTTGGAAACCTTTCTTACTTGGCTTCAGGATACCATTCTTACCTGGTTTTGCCTCTGGGTCTTGTATTTTCCTTTGCTCACATCTTTGCATTTCCCAGACTGTAAACATTGTGTGCCTCTGGGCTTGATCCCTAGAGATATTCTCTTTACCTAGCTCTCTATGCTTTGTGCTGACATCTATACTCTTTTCATGAACTCATCTCATGGCTTTAAATATCAACCATACACGAATGCCTTCCAGTTTTTCTTTCTCTGCTCTGTCCTCTCCCCTGAGCTCTAGACATGTATATTCATGTATATATCTCCCCTAAATGCCTATAAGCTTCTCAAAATTAACGTGTCTAAAACTAAACTCCTGCTCTCTGAAGCCTCCCCCACCCACGACCTGTTTCACTGCAGCTCTATTTTTCTGGTCCTCTGGCTAAAACCCATAAAATTCATTCATATTTCCCTTCCTTCTCTTACATGCCACATTAGATCCATCAACAAATCATCTTGACTGTGATTTTTAAATTATATCCAGAAACCTTCGTCTTCTCACCACTTCCCTTGCTGTCACTCCACTGTGAACCATGGTTAGCTCAGCCTGCATGGGGACAGTGGCTCCTGCTCCTCACCCTTGTCATCTCTTCTCCATCCAAAAGCCATGGGAACCTTTAAGCATCTAACTCAGCACCGTACAGTGGCCTCCTGCCTCACCAAGAGTAAAAGCCAAAGTCCTTTCAGGGCCCTGCATGATTGACATGCCTCTTGTTCCCCAGAGTGGCCTCTCTGATAATCTCACTCCCATCCAGCCCCACTGGCTCCTCTCCGTTCCTGAACACGCCAGGCAAGTTTCTACTTCAGGGCTTTTGTACTTGGTGTTCTGTCTGCCGGGAATGTTCCTCCCCTAGATACCAGTATGGCTCACCTCCTTGCTGACTTCAGGTTTTTACTCCAATATTTTATAAAGAGTCCTTTCTCTGAAATTGTCACTATTCTGCCACCCTCTCCAAATTTGTTGTCCCCCTTCCCTGCACTGTTTTTCTCCTTGGCCATTTTCACTATCTAGAATCCTTTATATTTTACTTATTATATCCCCCCACTGCAATTTAAATTTCATGAAGGCAATATACATATATTTTTAATTTATCAGCAGCCCCCCCATTTCTTCCATACTTTCTCCATCTCTTTACAGTATAAAGCTTGCCTACATTGTAGATTTAATTAAGCATTATAGAATGCTTTCACTGTCCCAGGGCTGTATCAGGTACTTTCACGCATTTAATTTAATTTTCCCACTTTCTCTCCGAAATCAACATTGTGATTCCTGTTTTACAGATGAATGAAAAACCAGAGACTGAGAAAGATGTACAGTGTCTTTACTACAGATAATAATAGATATTGGAATGGGGCTTTAAACTCAAGGCCTTCTCACTTCACGTTATGTGCTTTTCTAATATACCACTAGGGACATATCCACTTTTACAATAATGATTTAACTTTTGAAAGGGAATTTGAAAAGGACTGTCCTTGTCAATCCTTCGCCATCTCAATTCTTACCCCATCCTGTCTTCTGTCTTGTCACGCTGTTTCTCTCCAGCACCAAACTCAGCTGCTATTGAGGACACTTGTAAATTTGGAACAGTCATAAAAGCACAAGTCCTATCTTCCAGCAATGGTATTCAGTGACAGGAGCAGTGAGACAGAAGGGGAAGGGAGAATTCAGCAGAAAGGTTTTAAGAATTTCCCTCTCTGATGCATGAACTAACTCAGAGGACACCAGGAAACCTCAGTTAGAGAAGAGCTGAGCCAGAAATGAGTTTGGAGCAAAGTGGCTGAGAATATCTAAGAAGTAAAGCCTGGTCTGAGAGGAAACTGTCTTGACTTGAGCCCGTGTGGCTCAAAAACCAAGCAACTTGGATGACTGTGGTGTTGTCACAGAGATACTGTGCCTTCTTTGGCTCTAAATAGTCTCCATTCTGTAATCTCATCCTGTTTTTCTTTATTGGTGTGACTTTTGATGTAAATAGCTTGTTTCCACATCTATAAAACAAGGTAGTGGGGAATCAGTGATTCCATTAGGGCTCCTTTAGTTTTTAAATTATGTGATTATTTGTTTTTAAGATTTTATTTATTTATTTGACACAGAGAGAGACAGCCAGCGAGAGAGGGAACACAAGCATGGGGACTGGGAGAGGAAGAAGCAGGCTCCCAGCAGAGGAGCCTGATGTGGGGCTCGATCCCAGAACACCGGGATCACACCCTGAGTCAAAGGCAGACACTTTACGACTGAGCCACTCAGGCGCCCCTAAATTATGTGATTTTAAAATCTTGCCTTATACTAGTGATTTTGAATCTAGACCTAGTGATAATCAGACCTCTTATGACTGTGCAAAATTTCCCTTAAAATCATAATTTATATTTTTAACCAAATACAAAGAATTGCTGAAGCACTTTCAGATACAAGTTAAGGTGTTTTTTTAAAAATCAGTTTTATTTCTTATTGAGATTGTCAGACAGCCTCATCTTAAGAACGACAACACAGACCCTGCTTCCAAAGTAATGGGGGCTGGAAAAACCCTGTGCCCTCAGATAATGGGTAGTGTTTCTTTAATGTAAGTAAAGGATTTCATGGCATGGCATATCTTCTGATCACTTTCCATTGGTTGAAGGGGAGATTTTGAAAGCCAAATAGAAATTATAACATTAAATGACCAAATTAGTTTTTTCTCAAAATGCAGAGCTGATCTTCTAATTTTTTTAAAAGATTTTATTTATGTATTTGACAGAGAGAGAGCGCGCGAGAACAAGCAGGGGGAGCGGCAGGGAGAGGGAGAGGGAGAAGCATGTTCCCCACTGAACCAGGTCCTGGGATCAGGACCTGGGCTGAAGGCAGATGCTTAACTGACTGAGCCACCCAGGTGCCCCTGGTCTTCTTTTATTTTTATTTATTTAAGTAATCTCTACATCCAGTGTTGGGCTTGAACTCACGACCCTGAGATCAAGAGTTGCATGCTGTTCCCACTGAGCCAGCCAGGCTCCCCTTAATACTTTCAGTAAAACATCTTTAGAAGGGAAATCTGTCCTCCTCCTAAAGGCATGTATTTTTTTCAAAGCAAATCTGTTTCTTTTCTATACTGTCTCTCTTGGGCTGAGACTAGTTTAAATTGTTAATCCTTTTCATTAGGGAGCTTTTTCAGTTTACTTGAAATGTTTCCTAGTGTTTTTTCTCAACTTTTAAAAAATACTTTTCCCCTCTTTTTTGTACTTATCTACATTTTTCTGTGCCTACTATAACTGTTAGAATATGATTATAAAATGATTAGTAATGAATCAAGGAGTTAAGCTCATGTCAATTGTAAAAGAATTTACCCAGTTGTTTTTTTTTTTTGCTTTATTTCTTTAGCTTTTTTTTATCCATTTTTAAATGTTTACTGAGGTTCATCTGCTCACCAGTTTTTTTGTGGAAAAAAATATCATACTGTAATCTTTTCTTGTCTTCATAATTAATAAGCCTTAGACACTTGTGATTATTTAAGCAGCATAAAAAAGACAATGGTTATCAAACTTAAAATGTTTCTTTTTAAAGAAAGCTAAAACTTCTGCTCTTTAGTCTTGAACAATCAGTGTGTTTCCTGATTGCAGAGTCAGGAAATACTTAACTTTTGAAGCAATAACGGTTATTCCTGGGAACTTTTATAATTGGCTGGATAGCGATAACGTGGACTTTAACAAATACAGCGAAATTACTGCTGGCTTATTTAAAAAGAAAGAGAACTTCTTAAGTGTGACAAAAGGCTAATTACTGAGGACCGCTTCAGTTTGGCATATTTAGTGCTCTTGGAGGACGACTTTCAACTGGCTTCCTGACCAAAGGTATCTTTCCCTAGTGCTTTTTACTATCCAGATTTTTCTGTAGTGTTTGCCTAGACCTTTAAACATCAGTTGTGGTTCTTGTAGAATTTGTTTTCTTTTGAAGTCAGGTGGAGTGTAATTTTTATAATACCCCTGGATTTCTTGGAGTGTGATAACTAATTATGATAATGAGAAACCACAGCATGACTTCCAGGGATCTAGTGGCAATTTTTTTTCCCCCTTCTAGAGTGAGGAATTGCTATGGTCTGATTTTTGATATTTGAATTTAAGTTCTTTTATGAGGTCACTGAAGATGTAACAACAACATAGTGGCTTAAGGTGGCACTGTGCTTTTTCTTTTCTTTTTTTTTTTTTAATATTTTCTTTTTTTTTTTTTTNTTTTTTTTAAGATTTTATTTATTTATTTGACAGAGATAGAGACAGCCAGCGAGAGAGGGAACACAAGCAGGGGGAGTGGGAGAGGAAGAAGCAGGCTCAAAGCAGGAGCCTGATGTGGGACTCGATCCCGCAACGCTGGGATCACGCCCTGAGCCGAAGGCAGACGCCTAACCGCCGTGCCACCCAGGCGCCCCGGCACTGTGCTTTTTCTTGATATTATGAGAATTTGAAAAAAAAAGCCCTGTTCATTTATTGTTTGTTGACTTGACTATAGTGTCTTAATGAAAATGAATAATTT
This sequence comes from Ailuropoda melanoleuca, assembly GCF_002007445.2. NCBI lineage: Eukaryota > Metazoa > Chordata > Mammalia > Carnivora > Ursidae > Ailuropoda > Ailuropoda melanoleuca. Next base: position 109,714,356 of record NC_048224.1, on the reverse strand, counting down.
CAATGGCTTAAGCTATTTCTGGTTTAACAGTAGAGTGAATTTTCCACGTCCTTGCTCCTGTATTGACATTGGTGCAAAAATAATCTCACAGAAACCTGGATCTGGATGAGGTCTCACTGACCATCTATCTAGCCCCCCCCCACCCCCTTTCACTGGTGAGGAGACTCTAGAATGCAGAAGAGCACGAATTCCTGGCAGAGCTGGGACAGAATACAAACCTCTCAGTCCCTATGTGGTAGAGTCTTTTTCATGATTGTTTTGTGTTAAGGATTAGGTGCTGCTACAGAAGAAAAACCTTGCCTTTAGGGACGCCTGGGTGGCTCAGTGGGTTAAGCACCTGCCTTCGGCTCAGGTCATGATGCCAGTGCCCTGGGATCGAGTTCCCCATCAGGCTCCTTGCTTGGCAGGGAACCTGCTTCTCCCTCTGCCTGCTGCTCCCCCTGCGTGTGCTCTCTCTCTCTTTCTCTCTCTCTAATAAATAAATTAATAAATAATAAAATCTTCAAAAACAAAGCAAAAAACCCTTGCCTTTAGTTGGCATTAAATCCTCATCAGGTTCCATGTGACATAGTCAGGTATCCTGAGCAATGGCGTTATTCATGGCTCGAGTATGAATAACTAGATTATGCCCCTAGAGTGTATAGTTTGAATCCCCATGGCATCTGGAGACACTGTGACACACACATTCACTTCCTGGCTGGGTGAGCACTGAGCAGAGTGAAAAGTTACAGCTTTCCATTTTTGGGGGTACCAAATCTCGAGTTAGCGACAGGAACTTACTAACCCTGTATCAATCCTAGAGAACTTTTACTAGGATTCTAGGTAGTTGTTCACTACTATTTATACTCTGTTTCCTGACAGTAGTCACTCGGTTTCTTCTGAGCACAGAATACTTTCCCAGCAGTCACATGGAAGAATTCTGGGAAGAACAAAATCACCACCACTCAGTCCCCCACTGAAGAGTTTACAGTATAATGGTGGAGGGGGAAAAAGAGCTGTTGAAAGATACAATACATATGAAGAGTCAGATTCATTCAAAAACATAGAAATGTACATATAAATATGTCAGTTAATACTGTCCTAGGGGAGAATGCCATTTTTCCAAAATATCACATGTATGTGCAAGTACTGGACCGAGTTTTATTTTTCTTGTGCTGCTTCTGATTGCTCCCTCAAATTAAATGCCTCATAGAGTTTCATGTTTCTCTAATAACTCATTTCCCCTCTATGGATATTTTACTGACTTTACTTTATCAGTGTCTCTCCCCTGGTGTGGGCTCTGAGTGTGTTGGCAGGGGCTGTGTAATGTTTTATGTGTGCTTTCCACGTAATGATAAGCAGAAACAGCTGGATGGTGTCAGGTCAGTTCTGCGGATGGAACCTCTCTGCAGCCGAGGTCATTAAAAGCTGTTGATAGTCATGACCTGAGGGAGGGTATTATGGTGCGGTTAACAACTCAGATTATTGGAAGATGAAATGACCAACTCACTTGAGTCAAGATGATAAGGTTTGCTTATGTAAACTGGATCATAAACTGAATTACATTTAGGTACTAAGCCTTTGCCTGTGGTCACAGGGAAGTGTCAGTAAGACTACAGAAATTCAGCCCCTAATCAATTCCTCACATATAAAAGCCCTCAATATAATGGTAGGGAAAGGGTACGACCAGAGGAATTGATACACCTAAGGTTGAATTAACTTTAATTGTAGTCTTAAAGGTAGAATATAACTCTAATAATTGTTTACATATTTGTAACAAGATCAAAATTCTGCAGGTTCAAAAAAACAATCCTACAAATATTTCTTTACAAAGGCACTTCAGAAATTCAGGAACACTTGGGTTGCAAAATTAGATGGAAAAGTATTTCATGAAATATGGTTAGTGAGGAAGAAAGCATCCAACTATCTTAGGGTTTTGCCTAACAGCCACTAGAATCATTCTGCCTGTTTTTTTTTTTTTAAAGATTTTATTTATTTATTTGATGGAGAGAGAGAGAACAAGCAGGGGAAGGGATGGGCAGAGGCTCCTTGCTGAGCAGAGAGCCAGACATGGGGTTCGATCTCAGGACTCTGGGATCAGAACCCAAGCCAAAGGCAGACACTTAACCAACTGAACCACCCAGGTGCCCCAGAATCATTTTGCTTTTTGCAGGGGTGCATACGTAGCTCACTCTCCTTAGCTTTGGCCCTTGTCAGATAGTAAGGCAAAAAGGAAATGACAGAGGGCTAAGGTTGCTGGTCATGTGTTAGTAAAAACACCTGACTTCTTTCCCGAGAAAGGTCAGGTGTTCAGGGTAGTCATTAAAACTATGGCATTTGGACTTTATTCTTTCATAGGAAATACTTGACCAGCAAGCTGAAATTCTTATGATTTTGAATTCTGAGTGGTCTGGCAGTATATCCCAAATAATTATGAGAAAGAGAAGTTCCCATTTCAGAATTGCTGCTAGAAGATCTGAAGATATACCATATATGTCTAAATGTAAAAGAACCCTGAAGATAAAATAATCTTTTCCAAAGATAAAAATTACCCACACCCCCCTCCCCAATTTTTTTTTCCCTTTGGCCAGCATAAGCATGTACTTTGTACCAGGAATCATTCTATGTTCTGGGAAACAAGGAAAAAAAGAAAAAAAAAAAACCCAACAAAACAAAAACAAAAACAAAAATAACCCACAAAAGACAGAAATCACTGCCCTCCTAGGGCCTACATTCTGGCAAATACATTATACAGGAGGTTAAAAGAGGTAAGTGCTATAGACAGTTATGAAGTAGGGAAAAAAATCCAGGGTGCGTGCGTGTGCGTGTGTGTGTGTGTGTGTGTGTGTGTGTGTTTTGAGGTGGGGGGGGCGTGTGCTGCCTCACGAGGTGGCCTTGGAGCATGGATTGAGTGAGATGAGGGAGTGAGCCATGCAGTGAACTGGGAGAGGAGCCTGGAGCGCAAAGCCCTTGAGGGAGGAGTGTAGAGGGCACGTTCCAAGAATAGCTAGGAGGCCAGTGTAGCAGCAACAGAGTGAGAAAAGTTTAGGAGTAAGGTCATAGGAAGTGGGGTTAGGATGAAAGATGAAAATCTAGGTTGACAAGAGGTTGTATGGAGGACATGTAGCCACAGTGCATAGTTAATATACACATGTCATATGCAGATGGCATGGGCCCGTAGGGCATTGTAAGGATCTTGTCTTTTATTCTTAATGAAATGGGCACCTTGGAGGATTTACAGGTGAGTAACATGCCGTTTATTTAAGAAGTTTTCTACTTCAGTTTAAAAAAGCTCCTTCTGGCTTTTGAGAGTAGTTTGAAAGGGGCAAGGGGCACCAGTTAAAAGATTAGTGCAGTAAACGAAATGAGGGATGATGATGTGTATTCTGTTGTATGAATGTACCACATTTTATCTGTTTGCTTTTTTTTCCCTTCAGTTTTATTGAGATATAATTGACATACAAGGTTGTATTAGGTCAAGGTGTGCAATATAATGATTTGATACGTGTATATATTGGGAAATGATTGACAAAATCAGTTTAACATCACTCACCTCACATAGTTACAGGTTTTCTTCTTGTGTTGAGAGCTTTTAAGATCTACTTGCTTCACAACTTTCACCCAAATATATAATGTAGTTTTATAGTCATCATGCTGTATATGACATCCCCAGAACTCATCCCCAGAACTTGTAACTTTGGATCATTCCCGACACTCTCTTCACCTCCTTTGCCCCTGGCAACCACCAGTCTGTTTTCTCTATGAGTTCAGTTTTTAAAAATTCCACGTATAATTGAGATCATGCAGTATTTGTCTTTCTCTGTCTGACTTATTTCAGTTAGCATGATGCTCTTGAGGTCCAGTCATGTTGTTGCAAATGGCAGGTTTCCTTTTTTATGGCTAAATAATATTCCACTGCACACTTACATTTATATCTGTGTATTACTTTTTTTTTTTTTAATCTATTCATTGTGGAGGGACACTGAGGTTATTTCCATTTCTTGGCTATTGTTACAATGTTGCGGTGAATGGGGGGTGCAGATATATTTTTTCAGATAGTAATTTTCTTTCTTTTGGATATATACCTGGAAGTGGAATTGCTGGATCATATGATAGTTCTATTTTTAATATCTTGAAGAAACTCCATCCTGTTTCCCATACTAACTGCAACAGTTTACATTCCCACTGACACAATGTGGGGATTCCCTTTTCTCCTCATCTTTGCCAGTACTTACCTCTGATCTTTTTGATGATAACCAGTTGGTAAGATGATACATCTCATTGTGGTTTTGATCGCATTTCCCTGATGGTTAGTGAGTGTTCACATGTTGATGAACATTTGGGTTGGTTGTTTTGGGTATTGTGACTAAGGCTTCTGTGAATATTTGTGGACCAGGTTTTGTGTGGACATGTGTTTTCAGGGCTGCTAGCAAATTTCTAGGGGTGGAATTACTGGGTCATGAGACAGGTCTGTGCTTACCCCCTGAGAAACTCCCAAAAGATTTTCTAAAGTGGTTTTGCCATTTCACATCTCTGCATACAATGTAGAGAGTTCTGGTTGCTCCACACTCCAGCGGGACTTTGTCTTTTTTTTTTATTTTAAAGATTTTATTTATTTATTTGACAGAGATAGAGACAGCCAGCGAGAGAGGGAACACAAGCAGGGGCAGTGGGAGAGGAAGAAGCAGGCTCATAGCAGAGGAGCCTGACGTGGGGCTCGATCCCACGACGCCGGGATCACGCCCTGAGCCGAAGGCAGACGCTTAACCGCTGTGCCACCCAGGCGCCCCGGGACCTTGTCTTTTTGATGTTAGCCATTCTAATATGTGTGTAATGGTATCTTATTATGGTTTTAATTTGCATTTTTTCTGAAGGCTAATGCAGATGTGGAGTGTCTGGATCTTAATCTCTTTATCCAGAAAATTTATTTTATGCTCATTGTTGAAACTTTGGTTCCTTTCAGCTGACACTTACAATAACTTTTATTTATTGTTTGCATTTATTTTTTCAGTCCTGGTTGATATGTGTTAGTGTATACTTTTTTTACTCTTAATTTTTTTTAAGACCTCTGACCCCCATATAATAACTTTTCAAAGTACTGAAAGGATATATTATGATTTATTAAAGGTTGGCAGTGGCCTATTTAGTCTTTCAGTTTTGTTTTTGGGAAACGAATGCACTTAAAATGGGAGAGTATAATACTGATATCGAATTTCTATCTTACCTTTAAATCATTTATGTCCGACAGTGTAATTTAAGTTTATGCTTTATCCTATACGGGGTCCGACGATTACTTTCTATACGTTATCATTTAGGATGAGAATGTATTCCGTGTGATAAGAACATGTGTAAGTAAACCTGAGTTATCTCTAAGTATTCAACTGAAATGCGGATTTTCACTTCTTTCTCAGGTTCCTGATGTGATCAGCAGCATAAGGCAGTTGTCTAAGGCTGCCATGAAAGAGGATGCCAAAGCCAGCAAAGACAACGAGGATGCCTTTTACAACTCTCAAAAGTTCGAAGTCCTGTACTGCGGGAAGGTGACGGTGACCCACAAGAAGGCCCCGTCGAGCCTCATCGATGACTGCATCGAGAAGTTCAGCCTGCATGAGCAGCAGCGCCTGAAGATCCAGGGCGAGCAGCGCGGCGCGGACGCGGGCGACGACCCGGTGGTGATTGAGGCCGTGGCGCCCGGCCCAGCCACCGACATCCTGTCCGAGGAAGGGGATGGCGTCCCCAACGCCCAGCCTGCCTTACCGCCCGCGGCCAGCCAGCCGGGGCTGCCCAGCTCTCGAGCTGGCTTCCCGGAGCGGATTTTGGAAGATTCTGGCTTTGATGAACAGCAGGAGTTCCGGTCTCGGTGCAGCAGCGTCACCGGAGTCATGCAAAGGAAAGTTCACGAGAACAGCCAAAAACCACTGCCGCGAAGGAGACACGCCAGCGCGCCGAGTCACGTACAGCCCTCGGACTCAGAGAAGAACAGGACGATGCTGTTCCAGGTGCGGCCAGGCGGGGTGCTGGCGGGGGGAGGGGGATGAAGCACGCAGGGCTCGCTAGCCAGCTGCAGCCAGCGCCGGCCCCTCCCGTTCGGCGCTCTGCACTGGTCCAGCTTTTATTCCTTCCGCAGGCAAGCAGGGAAGGCATGTGGAGAGAAGAGCAAAGAAAGCAAAGAAGTAGAGAAGGGCTCAGAGGCAGACATGGAATTTGGATTTTAGGAAGTGAGGGAACAGGGTGAGGAGAGATGGAGAAGCGATTAAACACATTACTCTTCATATCACCAGCATTTGCCTTAGGTTGATTCTTAAATAGATGCTGTGTCTTGCAGAGGTTTTAAAGATGTGAATAATCTGGGAAAGTGTAATAGGCATGGAGGAGAAAGAGAAAAGTTTTCTTTGGAGAAGGAAAGGTCTAGAGACTCCTAGGTGTATTTTCAGATGAAGTTACACAAAAAAAGAAAGTTAAAGAAACACCATGGATGGGGCAACTTATTGGATCCATTGCTAAAATAATGTGGTGCAAGCTATGTTATAGGTGTGAAAGATACATCTTCATTAAAAAGTAGTTTTTGAATTTGTACAGGATACAGTAAATGTCAAGTTCCACCTAAAAGAACTTAAGTCAAAACAATGCCCTGGAGAGGTCCTTTAAGTCCTCAGCTTGTAAGATCTGAGTTTTCTTGGAAAAAAAAAATATGAGCGACTGTCCTTTTATCCTGTGGTAGTGAACCCTTGGGTAGGAAATTCCACTGTGTACCTTGATAAACAGACCCAGTGTGTAATACTTGCTTATCAGAAGCCTGTGGGTTCTTTTGTTTTGTCCTGTTTTGTTTTTGATAACTCTAGGCATGTAATGAAAGAATCCAAAGTCTTTTCTTGGGTGATACGTTGACTGAGCTTCCTCTCTTTTGGGAGCTCTCAGATGTATTCATTTTCTCAGCTAGCCACCGTAATTGATGTTAATTTCCCTGGTTGTGGATTTTCAAAAAGTTTAACTAATCTGCTCTACTGCAAATGTTATCTTTTTGTTGACCATTTTGGGAGGAATTATGATTATAAGTTATGGTTAAATAATTGGTGTTTTTAGAAATCATGAAGTGAAGAAAGATTGTAAGTTTTTAAAAGGATGATCATTTTTAAAGAACAGAATGGTTTCTTGTATCTTGTAAACTAAGACCAACTTAATTTTCATGAGTTTTAGACAAAAGGAGGAAATGTGTTGAGGCAGCTGATATTTGGAGTTGAAATACTGGTTGGATTGGATTTTGAAGCATGTTGGATGTTGAGGAGTATGTATAGCAATTGAATCTTTATATTACTAGTTGGATATTAATTGTAAAGTAAGATTTTAGGTCCTGGCGAGTTGAAATTAACTGGAATGTTTTTATTTTTAAGGTTGGGCGATTTGAGATTAACCTTATCAGTCCAGACACTAAATCAGTTGTGCTTGAAAAGAATTTTAAAGATATCTCTTCTTGTTCTCAGGTACGTATTAAAGTACGTCATATGTTTGACGAAACCAACTTAATCTTATTTTTAACTTAACCACAAAACAACTAGACTTAAACTCCTTTAAATTTTACTATTTTTTTTTCATTTTAATTTTTTGAGTGGATTTGTCTTAAATAAAGTGCTTCTGTGTTTCTGTCTCTACTAGTAACAAAATCCTGTCCAAGTCCCTCAGTATCTTAATAGTTGGTCCTCATTTTTATCACCCTTTCTCCTCATAACGTCACTTCGTCAAATTCTGTCCTCTGGTGGAATTTTTGTGGTGGTGAGTTCTTTTGAAAATACCATCACAGTTAGTGTTCCTCAGTCTTGGGCAGTGGGACTTGTGGGTATGACTGAGTCGTGTTTGCTCCTTATGCCATAGTAGGTAGTAAAAGGAGAACTAGCACTTTCCACTTCTTTTAATGTAAATGCTAAAGCTTGAAAAAAGTGTTGGTATATTTTTGTTCTTTTGTTTATTTTTAATTCACAAACTGTGTATTTGAACACTTTGAAATTATTGATACAGCTAAACGTGTACAAGGTCATAGTAGGCATAAACCAGTGTTCTAAGTACCACAGTAATAATTTAAAATATCAATCCCAAAGGTAGAGCCACCTAAATGTATTGTAAACATAGAAAGAATTTTTAAAGATGTTGGACTAGAGAGTATCTAAATCTAAATATGGGAAGGTTAAGAATGCAGGGATCCCTCTGTGGAAGTCTCTGGAATAGAGAGGGATTAACTTCTTTCCTAGCAGGGTGGCTTAGAGGCACCTTTAGGGACACAGATCTGGCTAAGGTCCTCTTCTGTATTTTAATGTTGAAAAATCAAGACTACCTATTTATTTTTAAATTTCAGAGTTAGTGTTGCCCTAGGTATAGTATTCAGACATTCTGCCCTTTCAAAAATGATGAGCTTTTGTACCTCTTGTTAATTATTCCCCTCAGCCTCAGCTAATGCCTTTTCACTTCTAATATTTTAATATTTGTTATATTAATGGTGACATAAAATTATGTCATGAAGATAAAAATGTTCTACTCTAATAACTGAGAGAGAGGCAGCATCTGATTATAGGAATGATAAATGGCACTTTTCTAAATTCCTATTTAAAGGACCAAAAACTGGGTAGCAAGATTATATTCACTTGAACCGAAAAAGTAGTTGTTAAGTCTTCTTGTAATTACCTGTTTACTGGGGAGAGTCCCTGCAAGATCATAAACTTTGTGAGGTGTCTCATTCTGTCTATTTTGTGGTGTCTCATTCTGTAGGGCGTCAGAATAAGAATGTTAAGATAGAGCTTAATACTTAGGTGTTCAGTAAACGTTGAGTGAACATTTCTGTGTGTGGAACCTTGTGCCAAGTACAGAGGAGAAAGTGATATGCAAACCAGCGTAGTTCCTGCCCCCGAAACACAGAGAGTCATCCAAAGAAGTGGGTACCTCTCACCCACATTTCTCAAACCTCCCAGTAAGGAACCAGCAATGCTCATTGAACATCCAAAGGAAAAAAAAAATAGAGAGGGGGGAAAAAAAAGAAAAAAAGAACCAACCAAACCAAATATATGAAACTGGCAGTTCAAACATGATTTTGTTTTTTTCCTTTTTTTTTTTTAAAGCGAGGATGTGGAGGAAGGGGAACCCTTTTGCACTGTTGGTGGGAATGCAAACTGGTGCAGCCACTCTGGAAAACGGTGTGGAGGTTCCCCAGAGAGTTAAAAATAGAGCTACCCAATGATCCAGCAACTTACCCAAAGGATACAAAAATACTAATTTGAAGGGGAACGTGCACCCCAATGTCTATAGCAGCATTATCAACAATAGCCAAACTGTGGAAAGAACCCAAATGTCCATCAGCTAATGAATGGATGAAGAAGGTGTGATACACACACACACACACACACACACACACACACACACACACACGCACTGGAATATTACTAAGCAATCAAGAAGAATGAAATCTTGCCATTTGCCATGACGTGGATAGAGCTAGAGTATATTATGCTAAGTGAAATAAGTCAATCAGAAAAAGACAAAAACCATATGATTTTACTCATATGTGGAATTTAAGAAACAAAACAGATGAACATCGGGGAAGGGGGGATAAAAAGAGACAGGGAAGCAAACCGTAAGAGACCGTTTTCTTTTCTTTTTTTTTAAGATTTTATTGATTTATTTGAGAGAAAGAGAGAGAGAAGAAAACGCCAGATGGGGGAGGGGCAGAGAGAAGGAGAAGCAGACTCCCCACTGAGCATGAGACAAATATGGCTCGATCATGACCCCAGCCGAAGGCAGACACTTAACTGACGGAGCCACCCAGGCACCCCCCATAAAAGACTCTTAATGATAGAGAACAAACTGAGGGTTGCTGGAGGGTGAATGGGTTGGGGGATGGGCTAAATTGGTGAGGGGTATTAAGGAGGGCACTTGTTGTGATGAGAACTGGGTGTTGTATGTAAGTGATGAATCACTGAATTCTATACCTGAAACCAATTTTACTGTATATGTTAACTAACTAGAATTAACATAAAAACTTGAAATAAACAAAATAAACAAGTTTTGTATCCTAACCTTCTGGTTCAGAAAAAGAATTAAACATTTGTGGAAAGGCCTTTGATCAGAATAATTGTCAAGTTAATCTCTGCTCCCCCCTGCCCTACTCTTATTACTTCTTTCCACAGAATTGAACTGATACAGTGTGGCCACATTCAGCAACAGCCTGCTTTTCTTAACACATGGGTACCTACAAACATTTCTTTACGCAAAATCTATAGGACTGTGTCCCTGGCAAGCATGAGGAATAAGGGAATGGTTTTCTTTCCCGGAAACATTGCCACTGCTTGAGAACTCCCTGAACTAACGAGGTCCTATGAATTTTTCCCATTTAGTACTCAGCTAATAATAGATATTTTGTTATCACTAAGGAGTAGTACCAGATGGAACTTACTTTCAACTCATGAATGGTAGTAACCTCACCCCTCCTTACTGACTTTTTACTTTTGGTCTGAATTGATTTCCTTTATTCACATCCATTGGATCGACAGCATGTTACAAGAATAATGGTTACCATTTATCCACGTTATGTGCCAGTAACTATAATAGATAATTCTCAGTTGTAAATCTCAAAAATTGCTGAGAATGTTGCCATTACTACTGTTATCTAATGAGAAATGGAGCCTCAGAGATCATTACTAGAAACCCAGCACAATGTCTCATACCTTGTAGAGGGGTTGAACTAAGAATGAAGCACAAATCTGTCTGACTCCAAAGCCTGTTTTCTTTTCACCAGGATTTAAGTGATTGCAGGACTACTTTAAATTTTTGTCTACCTGGCTTTTTCCAGTACTGTGCTTGCTATTAAAATAACAAGGTGCTGTCTACTAATTGGTGTGTATATATTCAGCCTGGCTGAAGTTCACAGATGATTCAGAATTTTTTATTACGTGTAGCTGAGGTTATTTAGCCTGCGATCAGGAAGTACAGTGATTTGTACATTTGGATAATTGACATCTGCATTAATTTCTTTAATATATTAGTTTTCTAACAGTTGTGGCTCCTTAAATATCTATATATGGACAGATACTCTAGTATGTTGAATGCACGCTTTAGGGAATTCATGCCATTTAATTAAAGCATCATTAGTTGTAATTTTTCTGATTCTTACTTAGCTTCATATGGACAAGAACAGGGCTTATGATAAACCATCAGACTGCTCGTTCCAAGACCAATAAATTGAAAACTCCATTACTTGCAAACACTAAGTGGCAATTTTATTACAAGAGACAATGAATCATGCCATCGTATTTTTCTTCCCATGGCCCAGAGTCATGGTGTGCAGGAGTGTTTGAAACAAAACAATCTAAGTTGCTGTTTCCCTTTATTTTATGTGTCAGAAGACCACGGCATAAGTTTGCTTTGACATTATGTCCCCTATCAAGATAGCGGGCCGAGAAGGAGAAATTCATGAAAGCGTGAAAGCATAGGACTGATGCCGATTTCTGTAGCATTGAGTAAAAGGACATTTTGCAGTAAACACTGTACTTCTTTCCCCCTCGCAGGGTATAAAACATGTTGATCATTTTGGCTTCATCTGTCGGGAGTCAGCAGAGCCCGGGCTGAGCCAGTATATCTGTTATGTGTTCCAATGCGCCAGCGAATCTCTGGTAAGTGGTGTGATTGTTGCCTGCGAGCTCCTGGTCTCTCAGGAGCTGGAGCCTCACAGAACTGGTACCAGTGTAAAAACAAAAGGGCATCTAGAAACAGGTTTCTGCTCTTTAAAGCAGCAGTAGGAAAACAAAAACAAATTGTCATGGTAATTTTTAAGCCTAGATACTTTCTGCCAGTAACTATATAGTTACTTGAGCTTAAGGAATCCAGTCATGTTATCAGGGCTATTTTTAAAAGGTAGGAAAAGACTAATAATAGGAGAAGAGCTGTTATGTTTTCCGTTGCTCATGTAAGTTGAGAAGGAAGACCACTGATCTCTTACTCTCTGAATTATTATAACATCTCAGAGGAGGTAATGCTGTCATCAGCAGAGCAGAGAAGGATTTTGTTTTATTTCATTAGCCACTATTCTCATTTTTTAAAAACTTTATTTTTTAATGGTCTTAGTCTAGCCTTCATTTTGTTTTTTTTTTTGGAATTTGAAAGCCCATTCTTCTTTCCAGCACCCTCCCCTCACTCCCTCTACCTGCCCCTTTATGGCAGCCATTGGAGTTGAAGAAACATTTAAGGCAAACGTAGAAATACATATGAGTGACTAAACATATTTCGATATTTTTCCCTAAAATTTTTTACTTCTTCTTCCACTTGCATTATCTCTCCTAACCATTTTAACACAAACCCTTAGCTCTATCACCATACTTTGAAGAAAAATATTTCCTTAGACATATAATCCTCCTGCAAGCATTTCTCCTGGGGAAACACACACCATTTAACATAGACAACAAGCCAGACAGCATTCTTCTCATTTCTTTGTTGCATGTTGCCATCATTTCTGCTCAACTCTGGCCTTCCATATTCCCCATGTGGAAGGAATACGGAAGTGTAGGAATAATGAAGAAATGGGAGTGAATTGGTTCCAAGGCACTTCCTGACTGGGGCCCTCTGGGTCTCAGCCTGTTTTCTCTGGGGAATATAGCTCTCCCATCACTAACAACTTCTTTCTCAAGAGAGTTCCATTTGTCTTTCATGATTACGCTAGATAATTAGCCATACCTAGGAAAAATCCACATGTTGAGATCCAGATGGCCATGGTATAATAGTTTCAGTTCAGGACTCAAGATAGAAATTTGAGAGTTGCCATTATGTAAATGATAGCTGGGGGCATGAGAGAAGATGAGCACCGGCAGGGAGAGAGAGAAAGCCCAAGAGAAGCAGTGACTGAGCGCTGAAAAGTGCCAACCAAGTAAGATGTAGGTAGAAAATACCGTCAGGAGAATCCGCTGTCCCTCTGCCCGCTCACCCCTCACTCCCTCCCTCCTTCATCCCTCTTCCTAGCTAAGGCTGATTCTTCCACATTCTGGATCCCTTTCCAAAACCTGTCCTATATTCCATGTTTTATTTTGGCATCTCCATTTACCCAGCTTCCCAGTTTAGAAATCATAACACATTCTCCTTCACCTACTATATTCACTTGTTCACCAAATCCTGTTAATGGCAAAGATAGAAAGGTTTCTTCTCCAATTCTCCTCCTTTCCCTCTATTCTGGGTATTCATCTTCCTTGCTTAGACTATCACACTAATGGCCTAACTAGTCTCCCTAGCTTAATCTGTCATCTGTCCACTTTCCACTTCGTGCTATAGCTTTATTTCTCACAAAATTTCCAGGGACCAGTTTATGCCTCCTTGTTAAGAGACAAAGTCTAGATTGTGTGGCATGGTGAAGGACCTTCCTCCTTCTGTGGTCCTCACTGGGATGCCTCTCCTTTTCATGGCTGTGTCCTCACACGGGCTGTCCCATCTCCTCAGCTCTAGGCCAGACAGCAGTGGCTGGTGTGATGATTGGTGTGGTGCAGCTTTCCTTTGGTTTGCTACTGAAGCAGCAAATGGTTCATGTGCAGGACATGTGGGATTGAAGATTTAAATGAGTGGCTGGGGCTGAAGTTCTGAGATCACTGTTGGTTGCACAGAACGAGGAGTCTGCTGTGTCAGAGGAGGCGAGAGCCAGGGCTCCCACAGTTAGATTGTCTGGCAGAGAAGGTGGCCCTGTGGGTTTCAAAGTCTGCCCTGCTGCTAAACAATGAGATTATGCTGTATTTTCATTACGTATTTTTCACATTCTCTTTTCTACTGCTTCATGGGATGTGAGGCAGACCTGGCTATGCCTTACTGTGACTTGAATCCCCTTCTTCTTTTCTACTTGCATTTGTACACATCCTAGTGAAGTCTTTTTGGATGGCTTTTTTTTTTTTTTTTTTTTTTTTTTTGTAGGAACTGACTTTTTTCGTTGCTTTGTTGTCAGTTCTCTTGTCAAATATGGTTCACAGGTCTCTTAACAGTTCCTATTAACCCCCACTCTTATTTGTTTACATAACTTTCTAGTTCACTAGATTGTGACTCCCGCAAGTTCAGGACCATTCTTATTCCTGTCGTATCCTCCAGTGTTTCTAGAGTAACAGGTGCTTGTTAAGTGTGTTTTGAGTGAGTGAGTGTGTTACCCCTAACTTCAGGCAGTCATTGTCTAGGTGCCGATTAATCTCATTACTGTAAAGCCTGGCTTGAGAGGAAGGTTACATAAAGCCTTCTTATTCTTAATTTCATTTATAGGTTTTATTTTGTTTGTAATTTTCAGGGTTTTTTGTTTTGTTTTGTTTTTTTCCTCCCTTATACATGTAGAATGAGGTTTTGAAATAGGAAGTCAGAGTAGAAGGTCTGGGAACGAGCTGTATTTTCCACCTTGAGAAGCTCTGTGACTAAGGCAACAGCCCAGTGTGGCTGAGAATGTCTTCCTTTTACATGGAAGCTATATCAGAATTGCCATTTTGGCACCATTATTTAAGAAGAGCAGGCTTTGCTAGAATCTTTTAAAACTTGTTACTTCTAGTTTTATCAGTAAGCATCTTAACTGAATAGTGGGGCATCAGAAGTGCAAGTTAGAAGAAAAATTAAATGAGATTTCCTGTGTAAAAGAGTATGGTTCAAGCAGCTGACATATAGAACAAAACAAAACAGTTAATTAAATATTACAGGTCTAAGCAGTGTTATGATTGATGTGGCTTGGCAGTTGTGTAAGACAAAGTATTGCAAAACCACACATGCTGACTTATCTTCGCTGAGCAAAAAGAATACTCACTAGCATTTTCTTTTCCGTCTTTATAACAATTGCTGTGAATTGATAAACAGTATAGTTTTTCATGGGTCCTGGAGAGTTACACTCCAAATTTAAATGCTCAGTATGCCTTCCTTCCTTCCTTCCTTTGTAAAACATCTGTAGGCAGTTGGCTTCGTCTGGTTTAACCAACAATTGAGATTTGTGGAAAACACCGTTTTTACATTCTCCAAAATTGGTTTAAAAGGTATGGGGAAAAAAATGGAAGTTGCCCCTGATAGACAAAGAAAAAGTAAAACCCCACAGATGCAGACAACAGTGTCCAGGACAAGTATGAAAAAAGAACAAAGACGATGACTTAGGCTCCCAAGACACAGAGTTTGTATAGGGTTTAATAGTTGATATTTTTCCAGAGAATTAAACTAGGTAATCCTGTGATTCTTAGGCCAATTCTTAAATGCCATAAAATACCTAATTTTGGTGCATAAATATTTATGAGCATTATCTTCATTATGGATTTTTACCTTAATATCAAAAATTGGCTTTCTTTGTCCCATCTCATACTTTTCACTGGAAATTTAATTTTGGCTGTTAGTAATGCTAAGAATACTCTCCTTCTGTTTGCATATGATTGATTTATCTTTGTGCATTCCTTTACTTTTAGCCTTTTAACATCACCTATGATTTGTTGTTGTTGTATCTAGAATAAAGCGCTGCACTAATTTGAATTTTAGTTGCTCTGATCCCATGATAGAATTTATAGGCCATCTTAAAAAAGTGATGAGTCTAAAAAAGCAAAACATTTAAAAACATTTAAAATTTTAGAAGTCAAAGATTTTAGTAATATTTGTGGCTGGAAGAAATTGGTAGCCACATTAGACACCATTGAAATGGCCTCTTGTTTCATCTAGAAATAGAGAAGAAAACATGAAAGTTCAGTATTTTCATTGGAAGTCTTTTACAAGTTAGTATTGCTAAATAACAAATAATAAACCCATATGACAGCTAACCAGATAACTCATTCTTTCAGTGCCTTTAACAAATGAGAAACAAGAAAATAGAAACAAACATGCACATAAGTAATTGAAATTGTTTTTGAATACATACATAACAAGGCAAATGAAATAAAACTGCAAAGGCATTAAGCATATAGTGCTTTTATTTTCAAGAACAAGAAATCTTATTTTTTAATTATAGTATAAAAGAACAGACTTTATGAATAACCCATTTTTATTTATGGAACAATGTGAACTTATAAGCCTTTTAAAAACTTGGTAACATAGTAAAACATAACTGAATAATGACTGGCTGCTTAGTGTTTGATCTCTCCTTTTAGTAGTAATATTAGAAGAATTAAGTTTCTTTTTCATTTCAGGTTCTTCATATACCCACATGCAGAAGTAGATTAAATCCTTTAAATAATAGCTTATTCTTAAACCTGGCTGAAGGGGGAGGGGAAAGAGAGACTTTAAAAAAGTGGTTTTCGATTTCAAAGCTAGCTTGGGGGAGGCCCTTGGTACTCCACAGCTCCCCATGGAAGTTTGAGACTTTGATCTCAGTTCTACATCATGGGAAAACCACAAGTTACATTGATGATTGTGTCGCAGAGACATGGCCTGAAGTCGGGTTAGCAGTGCATGAGGGGGAGCTGATAGTTGACCCCAGAGAAGCAAGCAGGAAACTAGCATGCTAGATTCACACTTCTTGATTGAGTCATTGGGAGGGCTCGGGAGAAATCAGCTGGTAGTTTTCAAACTGGCTGACCTAGTGGTGAGACCCAGCTGTTGCACAGTATGATGTCAGAACTTCTTAGTATCGCATATCAGAAGTGAAATGATAACAAATTAGCAGACATAGAGGTAAGACCAGCAACCTTCACAGACTTCCCTCAACATTCGTTAAATTGAACTCATTCCCCCCCGCCAGAACTTTGCTTAAACCTGTGTTTTGTTTTTACACTAAAAGCGATCCAGAAGGATAAAGTGAATAGGATACCTATTACCAAAAGTGAACATTAAGCCTATTTTGTTGCTCCCTATATATTGCAGAAAGAACTTCTAAAGAAATCTGATACACTACTTAATGACACAAAGATCTGATTGACTGTCAGTTAAACTGTCAGTGATGCCGTCCGACTCAGTGGGATCTAAAAAGAGCCTCCAAGTAATCAGTGTTACACACGTGAAAATGGTCTTACTCTATCCAGCTTTCAGTGATAGTATAATTGAAGGTCTAACTTCATACTTGGTATTTTCTCTCTACTAGCTTTGTAGTTGTCCAATTCCATTATTTATTATTTAGTTAGCATCAACACAGTCCCATATTGCTGTTGGGCTTTTAATGTGTTACTGTGAAGGCACACGTTTTAGAGACCTGAGTTATGTTTCTTCTTGTAGGTCGATGAGGTAATGCTGACTCTGAAACAGGCCTTCAGCACCGCGGCTGCCCTGCAGAGTGCCAAGACCCAGATTAAGCTGTGCGAGGCCTGCCCTATGCACTCTTTGCATAAGCTCTGTGAAAGGATTGAAGGTACAGTAGAACTTGGCGGGGGCGAAGGAAGAGTTTGCTTTGGCATCTGAGAAGTGAGAAAGTCGTTACTGTGGGCGGATGGGTCTTTGTTTCCAGGTGAAACCAGGGCCCAGAGAATCATTTCTCCCGTCCTGTCAAATTTGTGTACTCATTCTCTCGGAGGTGCTTGCCTTTTTCTCTCCTCTTTCTTTCTCTTTTTCATTTTTCTTTCTTTCTTTTTCTTTCTTTCTTTCTTTCTTTCTTTCTTTCTTTCTTTCTTTCTTTCTTTCCTTTCTTTTCTTTTCTTTCTTTCTTTTTTTTTTTTTGAAGGCAGACTCAAAAAAAGGAGTTGTATTTCCCAGAGTTCTTAAGACTGCTATGGACTTAGTCGGAACTGACCAAATATTTGTCGAACGGGTGAAGAGAGGCGAAAGCATCCCAGAATGTCAACTATTTTTATTTAAGTCTGTTTTTATTCCCTCTCACTTGATGATGTGTTCCTTTTCCCTAACAATGTAGAACTGGAATGGACCTTGTGTGGCTTTTGAGTGACATTTGAAAATGACAGAGATAGTGGGTGTGATATCGTAAAGCAGGTTTTTAAAAAAAGTGTTCTGAGGAGCGGAAATGAGGAAGTGACTCTTGACTCACATCCCCTTTCTCCTCATTATCTCTCATTAACAAAAGAGGTTGGAAATGACTTCACAGAAGAAACACAATTTGGTAAACATGTGTTAAGCATCTGCTGTGTGCCAGGCATTGTGGCAATAGGCAATACAGAAATGACTGAGATACAGGCTGTGCCTTCAGAAGCTTCCAGAGTGGAAGACAGGCATATGAGCCTGTTAATGCAAGTCAGGATGATGGGGGTTATGATAGATGGGGAGAGTGCAAGTGTCAGAACATGGCAGAGAATGGTCTCATCATTGTAAATGCAGATTGTGAATTCTGTTCAGTAAACAGCAGGATCAAAGGCACAGGGCAGAATTGATGATGAACAGCAGTGTTTATTGACTATCCATTCAGCTGTGTGACCCAGGACTATTTAAATGTAATGTTCAGATTTTAAAATTTATAATTTTTACAATGCACATAATTTTTGCATTTGTACCTTTACGAAAATGGAAGATTCTTTGGTGTACAGTAAAGAGAACATCATAAAACTGTGGAAGAAAGGCTGAATTGCTTAGGAAATAGTGTTAGATCAATTTGCTATCCAAAGAGAGAAAGATTCCTCCCACTTATCCTACTCAAAATACACTCTAGGTGGATCAAACCCCTCACTGTAAATAAAATATTAAAATCATTAAAAGAAAATAAGAATATTCTGGTATCCTTAAACAAGGAAACCTTTATGAAGATACAAAAATGCAAAAACTGTTAAAAGAAGTTGTGGACAGATTTGACCTCATAAAAATTTACATTTTTTACATAACAAGTATTTCTTGGAAGTTAAATGAGGAGATAGCAGATTGGTAATCAGAATTTATTAGAACTCTTAACGGTCTGAAAGAGAAAGATAAAACTACCAGTAGGAAATGACACAATCTGTATTAAAAAACACTCATACGAAAAGGAAATTAAAAGGTCCAGTAATAAAAATGAGAAGATTTTCAACCTCCCTAGATGTCAGAGACATGAAAATGGAAACAATAAGATAGTCATCAGATTAACTGTTGGTGAAATTGTGGAGATATTGATATATTTGTGTGAGGCTGAATGTAATGTAAATTGGATAGCCATTTTGGGTGACGATGGATAGAAATTCATTAACCTAAAATTACCCACTAGTTCCCTGTTTTGATAAGAGAAACTCTTATACAGGTTTAGAAAGTGACATTTTCAAGGTTGTATTGTTTTTAAAAAAGGGAAAATTGGAAACAACCCAAATATGTATCAATAGCATAACTGAAGTATGTTCATACAATGAAACAATTAATAGGAATGAATTCCAGCTGTATATCGACTTGGATACATCTTAAAATTATATAATTGAGTGAAATGGTCATTTGTTGGTAACACATACACTTTGTTCTGTCTGGAAAAATACATAAAATAATACCCTGTGTTTCTTTTTTTAAAGAACTTTTAATATGGTCTACTTTTAGATTTACAGGAAAGTTGCAGAGTTTCCAAATGTTTGTTCCCCATCCTCACCAGTTAACATCTTATATAGTCCAGTGCAATGTTTGGAATAGGAAATTAATACTGGTACAATACTATATCCCAGCTAAACATTTCATTTGATCTTCACCAGTTGTTTTATTGATGTCCTTTTTTGTTCCAGGATCCCCGTCGGGATTCTAGCTTTGTGTGGTTGTTGCCTTACCCTGGTCTCCTGCTGTCTGCAGCTCCTCCTCAGTCTTTCTTTGTCTTCCATGACCTTGACATCCCCAATGAGCATCACTCTATTACTTTGCTGGACGTCCCTCAGTGCAGCCCGTTTGACGTCTTGTAACGTTTGGACTGAGGGCAGTGCTTCCAAGAAGAGCACGATAGAAATGGCACAGCTGCCTTCTCAGTGCATCCTGTCTCGGGGCTCATGACGTTGAGTTTATTACTGGTCATGTTGGCCTTATCACCTGGTCAAGGTGCTCTCAGCAATTTTCCGCTATAAAATTACTACTCTTCCCCCTGGAGCCAGCAAATATTTTAGATACTTTGAGTCTACACAAATCTCTTGTCTCTAATGCCTTTGCTCACTGATTCTACTGTCTATCAGAGGCAAATTTATCTCAGTCTATAATGTTCAAATATTTTAAAAATGTAGGATTTATCTTACTTGGGTAATAATATATAAAGCGAATAAATGCGCACAGTGTTGTCTGACTCAGAGGAAAAGAACTCTTTTAAAAAAAATTTATAAAACCAAAAATGTTTTCATGGAAAATGTTTTTGCCCAAGGATTTGATATAAATTATGTGAAGAGTGTGATAGATATAAAAATAACGTGAAGTAAAGAGGTAACAATTTTGTGGTAGAATAATAACAGTAATTATGTCACTGAGTGCTCTTGCTGTTCCTGAAATTTTGTTACCATGGAACAAGACCTGCATCAGGAGGAGAGATTCCTGTTTATGCTGTAGCTCTGCCTTTTAATATTATTACTATTAAATTAGTATTATGTTGTAGTTTAAGCTTAGAGATTTTGGCCAATGCTAGTATTCACCGATGAGTTTCTACGGTGTCTATGTCTGTTCATATACTAGATGATACCTGGTTATGCTGTTGATTTGGTATCCTTTAGAAACTTCTTGTTAATAATTCTGACTTCAGGATAACCGACAGGGGGCTGTTGATTTTGGTAAGGGTTCCATCTAGCTTTCATCATCTTGTGGTAGTGTTCCAAGGTTTGTTGCAGGCAGGGACACCTCTCCTTGAGAAGATTTAACTTCAGAGCCTGCTGGCAAAGGGACAAATGTAATGCATGATATATGCATTTTGATCTCTGCAACTATGCTCTGTTTAATACTTATCCCTATCATTTTCCATAGGTCTCTACCCCCCGAGAGCCAAGCTGGTAATACAGAGGCATCTCTCATCACTGACAGATAACGAGCAAGCAGATATCTTTGAGCGAGTTCAGGTAACATGATTTATAGTTCTCACCAATAAGATCTAAGAAATGAGAATCGGATCCTGTTCTTAGTTCTTTTCACTCCTCTCTCTGAAGTTCAAGATATATATCCTATTACACTCTATAGGATAGTATCAAGAATACCACTGTTCCTCCTGCTTCTGAGAGCAGTGAAACACTTAGCTTTATTTATGTCTGTCTGCCAGACACATAAAACCAAGTGGGAATACAACAAAATGAGAGAAGCTGTGTTGCATAGTGTGCTCTTGGTTTGTGTGTTGGACAGAAAATGAAGCCAGTCAGTGACCAGGAGGAGAATGAACTTGTGATTTTACATTTGAGGCAGCTGTGTGAAGCCAAGCAGAAGACACACATTCACATTGGAGAAGGCCCATCGGTGAGAAGATGCTTTTTTTTTTTTTTCCCTTGACCTACTTTTGTTTTGTTTATATATTTAATCAAAATATCACAGGAGATGTCAAAGGAGTTTCTTTTCTTTGGGTTCCCAACTTTAGAGCTAAAGTTTTATCAATCAGACTTATTTTTCAGCATCTTAGTTTTGGAAGAGGTCTTAACATTGAGATAAAATAATGAGTTCTACAGTGTGAAAAAAAATGGGTTCTTGGTATAGAAACAGTAATAACACATGTTCATGATTTAGAATGAACATGCTTTTTTGGTTGTATTGACCCATTTTATTTCAAATCCATAGGAACATTTTATTTCATTACAAGTTTATACAACCTTGAAGGGTAAATAGCAGCCACCCAAAGAAGCAGTAGTATTTTGTAAATGGCCATTTTATTTTATTTTATTTTTTTTTAAATATTTTTTTTTTTTTTAAAGATTTTATTTATTTATTTGACAGAGACAGAGACAGCCAGCGGGAGAGGGAACACAAGCAGGGGGAGTGGAAGAGGAAGAAGCAGGCTTATAGTGGAAGAGCCTGATGTGGGGCTCGATCCCACAAAGCAGGGATCACGCCCTGAGCTGAAGGCAGACGCTTAACCGCTGTGCCACCCAGGCGCCCCTATTTTTTTAAAGATTTTATTTATTTATTCGTGAGAGACCGAGAGAGAGAGAGGCAGAGGCAGAGGGAGAAGCAGGTTTCCTGCTGAGCAGGGAGCCCGATGCAGGACTTGATCCCATGACCTGAGGTGAAGGCAGATGCTTAATCTACTGAGCCACCCAGGAGCCCAGAAATGGCCATTTTAGATGCAAACGAAGGTCTGATATTTTTGTGCATTGGTTGAGAATGTATTTTCAGCTGCGTATAGATAAAGCAAGACACCAGCAACAGCCCTGTAAGGAGATGATGACATAGTTACTTCTCAGTAACAGGAATTTAGGTTAGTCTGTATTTTACTCTATTCAGAGGAAGTCACACATCACTTTATTAGTGATTCCTGAATTGTGTTCATTGAATCAGCTCTGCTAAAGAACCTTCTATGAGCCAAGCTGTGTGATAATGGTGAACCAAAAAGAGATGGATGAATCCTCCAGGGAAGAGCTCCAGTATTGGAAAAGGGAATGCAAACAGATAAATGGACACGTAGAGTAGAGGCAACAATGTGGCTTCCTAAGAGAATGTGCAAATGTGCAGTGAGCTCAAAAGTAGCTATGTCTTTTCTTTAGAGCCAGAGTACAGAGTAAGGATGGAGGGATGAATTCAAGAATTCAAGAGGAAGAAATTTTTTGCGGGGAGGCAGGGGACCAAATTTCAGGGGAGATTGTTAATTGAAAAAGTCAAAATGTTTTTTAAGAAAGGGACATTGAGCACAAAGTTATGTAGTAGCTGTGACCATGACATATTCTGTGCAGGCCTTCAGAGTACTTAATGGATTTTTAGGATGCACTTGAGGATGGGGTAATAATGGCTGGAAGGATAGGCAGTGGTGAGATGATGGAGAGCCTTAAGTGCTAAGCCTGACTTTGTCGTTGAAGGTAAGAGCATGAGATCAGATATGTAATTTAAAGAGATAATTCTGTTATGCCTGGTTGGCTCAATTGGTTAAGCATCTGCCTTCAGCTCAGGTCATGATCCCAGGGTCCTGGGATCTTGTCCCACATTGGGCTCCTTACTCAACAGGGAGCCTGCTTCTCCCTCTGCTTCTACCCCTGTTTGTGTTCTCTCTATTCGTCTCTCTGACAAATAAATAAGATCTTAAAAACAAAAAAAAAGAGATAATTCTGTTGTCATAGTGATGGCTGATTTGTGGGACAGATTGATGGGTGAGGGGGTTGACAGTGTTAGGACTGCAGTCACATTCCCAAATCAGGAGAGTTTTGTAATAGAATATGCGAAAAGTGATTCATGTAATTATTGCACAAACTTTTATCAAGTTGTACACTGTGTACTAGGCAGTGGTGTTGAATAATGACAGCTCTTTTCTGCCATCTAACTGTTGAGGAGGCGAAACCAACATGTAATCAAATACAGTAAAATATAAAGATAATGGTGGAATTGGTACAATGATATAAGTATGTACCAGACAGATATAACACTGGTACCTAAATAGATTGAGTGATTCTGTCTTTAAAAGTTTATTTTGTCTTAGAGAGAAGCGAGCTAGAGCACTCCTGGAGCTGTGGGGAAGGGAATGAGACAAGAGCTATTTAGGAGGCGTGATCATCAGGACTTTGTGACAAGGAACATGTGTCAAGGAAGGGAAAGGGGATTGCTAGGAGAGACTTAAGAGTTTCAGGTGTGGGGGGAGTGGATGAAATTGAGCTGGAAATATAGAAAGAAAACAAGAGTGGGTCAAGGGATGGAAATAAGAAATAAGAGCTGTTTTAGAAGGGTGTTTGGGGGCTCCTGGGTGGCTCAGTTGATTAAGCGTCTGACACTTGATTTCAGCTCAGGTCATGATCTCAAAGTTGTGAGATCGAGCCCCACGTCAGGCTGTGTGCTGGATGTAGAGCTTGCTTAAGATTCTCTCTCTCCTTCTCCCTCTGCTCACCCTCACATGTGTGTTCTCTCTCTCTCTCCCCCTAAAAAAAAGAAATGTGTTTGAGATTTAATTAGAAAAGTGGACTTGGTGCCCACAGAGGAATTTGAGTTGATGTTGTAAATATGGAAGACAATGAGGTTTGGCATAGATTTTAAGTCAAAGCAGGAGGTACTGAGGAACCCTTGCATTTCAGGCAACGAATGAATTAAAATGGCACCAGCGGAAAAGACTGAAAGAGGATGATAGGGTAGAAAGAGACTGGCAGAGATTTGCTATGGTAGGTGACCAAGGTAGGAGAAAAGTTCAAGTTAGAACATCAAGCAAGTCCAGTGATATAGGAAGGTCAAGAAACATAAAGACTAAAATCTGTTAATGGGTTTGCTGATTTCAGTCACTGGTGGTGATAGTGATGTTGACTAGAGGCCAAAAGCAGTGTGTGAGCTGGGATGCGCATCTTCTTGGTGATGGAGGGCACTAAAGATCACAGAAGAGGAGACTTTAACAAATTGTTTTCCTGCTCGTAGTTAAGTTCTCCCTCACTCTCTCTCTCTCTTCCCCCCCCCTTGCTCCCTCCTTCCCTCTCCCCTTCCTTTCTTCCTTTCATTTATTCATCTGGTATTTACTGAGCAGCTACTATGTCAAGCGCTGTGCTAAGTACCAATACAACTTCCCTATTTTAGTCATGTTCTTTGCCTGAAAGCCCGAGAAGAATGTCTTCCCAGTCCTTTATCCACACCTGAGCCCAGTCCAGCTTCCATCCATAGTCATTATTTTCATTCCTTTCTTGATGGGGGTCCTGTTTCTTTTTATCAGTAACTTAGATCTGTTAGCCAGTTCTAATGCGGACCTTTTATTGCCTTCTGTCTGGACTGTGCTGAATTCTCTAGTCTGGTCTTTCAGTCTCTGATTTCCCCATCCTTCAGGTGATTTCTGGATGTTTCTTTCAGATAAATCTCCCCCCAAACATTACTTTTACAGTGACGCCCCTCTGCTTATAATTTCTGGTCAGTGATTCTGCCTATTTCAAAGTTTCATCTCCAGGCTCATTTTTCCAAGTTAACCTTCAACTACTTTCCTTTGTTTTGGCCAAACACCTGCCCTGACTCCCTGTCCCATGAGCATTGATCTTCTGACCACTGAGAACCACGACCAATCTTTTTATTCCTGAGACCCACAACCAATTCATGAATCCAGATTTGATACATGTTGCTTTGTGTTCCCTTCTCAAACAAATAATAAGGTTTCTCTCTTGGAAATTTTCTAGCACTGCCAACCATGTGATATACATAGTGGCTCATTAGTGCAATAGAAAAAATATAGAGAGAACCTAATATAGTGGACATATTGTAGATTCTCATACAGCTTAGTACTATCAATGAGTACTTGTTGATTTGAAAGATAAATGACTCACACCCAAATGAAAATGGGATTGTCACAGAAGCATTCACAGAATTCAGTTTTACCAGGAGATGCTTTGTTCTTTGAGACTTATTTTCTGTGTTTTCCTTGGTAATTTGGACATAAAATATGCAGCTTGGAGAGGGATGGTTATAGTTGTTAATCAAGATAGCAGTAAAAATTGACATTTCAAGTTTAATTTTTGTTAAATACAGCAGGATTATATTAGCAGAAAGGAAAGACATAAAGGAAAGATCTTCTGTGTTTTTTATTACTTACAATATTAAAGTAAACCCCTGCCCTTATAATCTGTATGCTCAGTGTGGAACCTGAATTATTACTTCTTAATAGAGCTACAGAAGAATTCTTGTGCTTTTTAATGGCTTAGTCAAGCCCATATTTAAGGCCTCATTTAACCTTGAGTGTTTCCAAACTAAAATTTATCTGTTTTTCTTCCTATAGACTATTTCAAATAGTACAATCCCGGAAAATGCAACAAGCAGTGGAAGGTTCAAGCTTGACATTCTGAAAAATAAAGCTAAGAGGTCTTTAACTAGCTCCCTGGAAAATATCTTCTCAAGGGTAAGATTAAACTGAGACTCTCTTAATTAGATATTAATGTCTGTGTTTGCTAACTGCTTTATTTCACTCTCAACTGCCTCATGGAAAATTTCCTCAATAAAAAAAACCAAACAACAAACTACTAAGATAACTTTAATTTAGTTAATGTATTTTAAGTAATCTCATGATTTATTCCAATGCCTCTAATATCTAAGTTTGAGCAAGAGATTTAGTAGTAGAGATATATGTATAAAAAAGGGGAAATAGAATATTGATGTCCAATATTATAAGAACTTATTGTCATTTGCCACATAAAGTTATAAAGTAGCCTTCATTTTGCTATTATTAAGAGCTGACAGGAAATACTAAAATATTATAAATTAATAGGAATTTATGTATTCTATTTATTTTATTGTATGTTTTATTTCAAAATCAAAGTGATTTCTCATCCCTTCATTTTTCTCTTCCTGAATAATTCAGTCCTAAAGCTGTTAGATGAGCCCAAGCAAGGTGGATGTCTTAGAGCTGGAGGGTGGGGGACCCACAGTGGCTCAGAGCAGGGAGACAGAGCCTAATGGGGTTGTGTGTGGGGGGTGGCCCAGTGCAGCCTGTGGAAACCAGAATGTGGCGAGGAGGATATCAACTTAGGAGGGCAACCTGGTTCAGGAAGTCAGAGCTTGAGCCAGCGAGGAGGCCAGTTGTGCAGAGGGATGGCCCACTGCGGGGTGTCAGAGCCAGCATGAGTGGAGGGGAGAAGGCTTTCAAGGTGCCGGTTACATAGAGTTAGAGTCCTTGAGCAGAGTGAGGATGGCACTGTGTGTGTGGGTGGCAGCCCTGATGGAACCTGAGTAGGATGGAGAGTGTCTGTGAGGTGACAGTTGTGGAGAAATTTACACACAGGGGACTGGTCAGATATGGAACTGTATTAAGGATTTGGGAAAAGGGAATTGCAAATATGAAGAGGGAAGAAATTAGAATAAATCCCATGTTGTTGGATTCAACTCAGAGGTAATAGTATGTAATCCTGATTATCTATGTGCTTTTGAATTTCTTTTTAATATAGTTAATATATTTTATTTTAAAATATATACTAACACGTGTGTGTGTGTGTGTGTGTGTGTGTGTGTGTGTGTAAATGTGCATATGGTCCCTGGCTCTGTCCACTGATAGGAGCCGGAAACAGCTTTTCTGCAAATGCCAGAGAATAAATTAAGCCTGGTTGGGTGACACCAAGCACCTGGATTTTGGTCTCCGTATATTATTCTACAGGAAGGAACTGGAATCCTGGGAGAAATGTCTGATTCCAGGACCGCAGGGCAAAGTACAGGATAAGTCTGGAGCATGCTGGTGTTGTAGATAGTAAGGGAGCACTCAAAGAAAGATGGCGGTGTGTCATAAAGACCTTGAAGGGCTCCCACCGTTGACATCTGAGACAATGTAAACATCAAAATAAATGATAGCAAAGGATAGCAACTGGTTATATAAAATAGGAAATGTTGAAAAATGAATGAATGAAAAATGGTATGAAAAATGAATAACTTGAAAGTTTGCTCATGATCAGGTTATTTACTGGATTTAATTAATACTCATTAATTACAAAGAAGAGAGTAGTAACTTTACATTGGCGAAGGCTGGCAGACACCACCTTAGTAAAGTAATTTAAATGGAATGTCCTCACCAATGCTACAAATTGAAACCTTGTGCCACTTGATTCAGAAAATACAGAACTTCTGTGGTAGTCTTGCCTAAGGGGCGGTACCAGAATCGAATCATGAAGTAGAATCAACAAACCCTCAGGGAGGTACAGTCTGCAAAATAACTAGCCTGTTGTCTTCAAAAGTGTCAGGTCAAGAAAGTTAAGTGCTGTAAACCATGAGGACAGTACCTTCTGATACAGGGTGTTCTAATTTTTATTTCTTTGCCAGAACTCAAATACTTTTTTTTTTTTAATATTTTTGTATTATATTGTTAGTCACCATACGGTACATCCCTGGTTTCTGATGTAAAGTTCTATGATTCATTAGTTACGTATAACACCCAGTGCACCATGCAATATGTGCCCTCCTTAACTACCCATTACCAGTCTATCCCATTCCCCCACCCCCTCCCCTCTGAAGCCCTCAGTTTGTTTATCATAGTCCATAGTCTCTCATGTTTCATTCCCCCTTCTGATTACCCCCCCTTTCTTTATCCCTTTCTTCCCCTACTGATCTTCCTAGTTCTTATGTTCCATAGATGAGAGAAATCATATGATAATTGTCTTTCTCTGCTTGACTTATTTCACTTAGCATTATCTCCACTCCCATCCATGTTGCTGCAAATGTTGAGAACTCGTTCTTTCTGATAGCTGAGTAATATTCCATTGTATATGTGGACCACAACTTCTTAGTCCAGTCATCTGTTNCTTCTTAATCCAGTCATCTGTTGAAGGGCATCTCGGCTCCTTCCATGATTTGGCTATTGTGGACAATGCAGCTATGAACATTGGGGTGCATATGGCCCTTCTCTTCACTACATCTGTATCTTTGGGGTAAATACCCAGGAGTGCAATGGCTGGGTCATAGGGTAGCTCAATTTTTTTTTTTAAAGATTTTATTTATTTATTTGACAGAGAGACAGCCAGCTAGATAGGGAGCACAAGCAGGGGGAGTGGGAGAGGAAGGAGCAGGCTTCCAGAGGAGGAGCCTTATGTGGGGCTCGATCCCATAACGCCGGGATCACACCCTGAGCCGAAGGAAGATGCCTAACGACTGCGCTACCAAGGCGCCCCATAGGGTAGCTCAATTTTTAACTTTTTAAGGGAACTCCACACTGTTTTCCAGAGTGGCTGTACCAACTTACATTCCCACCAACACTGTAGGAGGGATCCCCTTTCTCCACATCCTCTCCAACAATTGTTGTTTCTTGCCTTGTCTATCTTTGCCATTCTAACTGGCGTAAGGTGGTATCTCAGTGTGGTTTTGATTTGAATTTCCCTGATGGCTAATGATTTTGAACATTTTTTCATGTGTCTGTTAGCCATTTGTA